>NC_142743.1:8607906-8910406 GCF_051943395.1 Hippocampus bargibanti | reverse complement strand
TGTCAAAATAAACTCACAACGCTGTTGCACAATTCCAAGTAGGAGCCGCTGATGCCTCGTTTCTTGATCCAAATGGGTAAAAATTCCGGATCGGGTACGACGATGGCCACCAAGGAGGCCTTTCAAGAGTGTAACAAAAGGTCAACAAATTGTGTTTGATATGTCGCGGAAGAATGACCGACCTGTAAGCTGTCGCCGTGTACGAATATCTGAGCCACCGGGTCGCTGCGGTTATAAATGTTCTCGATTTTCTCCGGGGCGATGTATTCTCCTTGGGCTAGCTTGAAGATGTGCTTCTTCCTGTCAATGATTTTCAGAGTGCCGTTCTGTCAGGGGGGAAAACAAAAAAGGAACAAGACGTTATGAAAGGGAACATTCGTCGTCGTCATTGTCGTAACAGACGCTTACCGGAAGCCATTTCCCAATATCTCCCGTGTGCAGCCACCCGTTCTTGTCGATAGCCTCCGCCGTTTTCTCGGAGTCGCCCAGGTAGCCCAGGAACACATTTACTCCTTTGACGCAAATCTAGAGACGATTCAAAAAGAGACACCGGTGACGACGTAGCGTACGGCCAAAAGACAGTTCAAAATCTTCCATCCTGATGATTGACAAGTCCTCGTGTCAATCATTCCAGTTGAATGTGAGCTGGGAAAATGTACAGTGTGACTTAAAAACCTAATTGGTTCCCAGACAGAGTGTAAGGCGAAAAGTGTTTAACCCAAAAATTAATTTCCCATACGAAACCATTAAAATGAGAATAATCCGTTTCCAGGTCCCCATAAAACAATTTTCTACTTTCTAATTTTCTAAGCCTTAAAACTACACAAAATATACCTTATTTTTGTATAATAAATGTTCTATGGTATTATAATTAAAGAAACTGTACAGTATCATAAAGTCATTTTATTTACCTTTGTGATGGTCGTTGCTGGCTTGATGGAATGAAGTAGCCGGTTTCCTCAGAATTAAACACTTGAGGAACGTAGCCTTCTTTCTTGGAGGTGCTTTCTCTGCGATAATTTTAGCTAGTTCCTCATCAATTGTGTTCTGTTTAGCTGGGTTGATAGCTTTTTGCATCAAGTGTACAGATGGCTTGTGCGGGTTATTTGTGGAGCCTGGTTGATGGGAATTTTCACCTTGCAGTCTACACTCTGCCTTTGAACTATCAAAGTTGAAACGAGTCCAAATTTCACTGTTTTCTTTCCATTTTATAACTCTCTCTATGTCGTCTGCCTGTCTCTTTAATGTTTAACCCCTCCCCCACTCACTGCTGCGCTCTTGACCAATCACGTGGCTTTAACCGAAGACTGGGGGCGGGGAATAGAGGACAAAAACAGGTGTGAATCAATCTGGGGGCTTGGGGGCAGATTGTCGCTTGTTTCTCCATCTTCTGTTATCTCTTTTATTAATTCCTTTTTTTCTTTACCGCAATTTGTTTTCATGACGAGTTTGCTTTGGGAGTGTTCAGCATTCAGGTGAATTATTTTTGGCGGCATCTAGCGTCGCAAATGAATGTAACCCGAATATAATATGACCCCCACTTTTTCAGTCTTACTTCAATGCAAAACCATTTTGGATTCGGGCCAATACGCTAAATAGTTGTAGGAAGAGTATCAATTTGGCACTCAAGATGTGACAAATTTCAAACACCATCAAGAATGGATTGCGTTGAAGCTTTCTGTAATCACCTGAGCCTGCCTGAATACTTTTCAGGCAAAAGTGTGGATAGGACAGTCTCAACCCCTCACCTCTCCTTCGTCGTTGCTTGCTAAGTAGTTCATATCGGGCACATCCACCAGTTTGATGGCATTGCAGGGCAACGGAGCTCCGACGTGACCTGAAAAACATCACAAACCTCTTTTTGTAATCACTTCCAAGAACCAATTATCTGGTTGATCTGCGGAGATTACCAGCTGTCCAGTCACCAGGCATGGACATGGAGCATCCCGCCGTGCATTCGGTCTGCCCGTAGCCTTCGTAAAACTGTGGAAAAGCAGGACACTTAGAGCAGCATGTCCAAAGTCCGGCCCAGGGGCCAAATGTGGTCGATTTTCATCCGGCCTACAGCCTCCGTCATAAAATCGATAACATCTGGCCCGCATGTAGAATGACTACCTTGGGCAGTAGCGCTATTACCTGCGTGTGCTAAGTGCTGCCATCTAGAGCCTCAATTAGGAACAGCAAATTAGTAAAGGAGTCATTGACTGAATTTTCTAAAATTGAAATAAAATAAAAAAATGTAAAACGGCGATAATCAACAAAAGAACAATTACTTCTGTTGAACTGTTGCCAAAAAGGGAGTGTTAAAAAAGTGAATATTCATTTTCAATGTCAATTAAATTTTGATATGCACGTTTCAAATGAACCAAACCACACAGTTTTTATCATTGTCACTTGAATTCTAGGACCCATAGAATATTGAGTTTTAGAACAACATAAGCATTCAATGTCGCGGAAGAAACCTTAGACTTTCTTCTGTCATCAGAATAAAAGAGTTCATTCCTAAATGATATGGGTCTGGAGTTATATGAGCTTGAAATGAGGGCAGCCGTCCAAAATACAACAGCTGAAGCTGGAACAAAGCGCTAACATCGAAAAAAGCAAAATGCTGTCCCCTTGTGGAAGAGAAAAAAAAACATTGCCAGAGGGCTGACCAGTGCTTTATTGACAGTCCCAGCAAGAAAAACAAAACCCCCAAACAAATTTGGGAATGGCGCTCCATTTCTTATTTTCAATTCCCGAATATATTTGGGAATGGAAGTGAATAATTTAATTGCTGTTATATGTAAAGACCGTCCGCCAAGGTTCCCCCCCCCCCACTACATTTTTAACACCAAATCAGGCCCCCTTAGCAAAGAATTTAGGCACCCCTGGCTTTTACAGCCAAAAATGATCCGAAGTAGCAAGTTAATGCATCTCACCTGACACCCGAGTGCCACTCGTAGGAAAGTGAGCACGGAGGGCGACACGGGCGCAGCGCCCGTCAGCATCAGTCGCACGCGTCCACCCAAGCTCGCCTATTGAAGGAAGAACATTCTCTGTCACACATAATAAGGTAATTGCGCTTGCTAGCAAAACTTTTTATCGGTTTTATTCGCTATCTAGCTGGCTGGGTGGCTATTTAGCTAGCAATCTATTAGCTATATGGCTATCTAGCTGGCTAGCTTTCTAGTTAGCTAGCTATCTAGCTGGTAGCTAGCTTGCTTTCTATCTATTTGAGTTATTTCCGCATTGAGTGAACGCTGGCGCGTGTGGCTCACCCACCGAGAAACTCATCCTGTGAATATAAAGTGGCCTTGGGAGTTTTGAAAGGCGCTTATAAATAAAATGTATTATTCTTGTTATTAAAATGTGGAAAACAACCAAATGCTTTAAAAATGTGCCAATTTTTTTTGGTGGCAAATTTGTGAATTTTTGTATCTCGCGTGGTTGATCTGGAATGTTAAGTTTAACGTTTTAGGCCATTTACCTGTACTTTTTTGAAGATAAGCTTATCCCAGATACTGTCTCTCCTAACCACGCCGCTATTCAGCTCGGAAAGTTTCCTCCGGAAAGCAAGATCAAGCATCCATCTTTTAAGTCGGGTGTTGGCTTGGCTAAATATCTACAAAATATATAAAAATACAACAAAGATAGACTGATTTTGCATATGAGTTTCTGCCCCCCCCCTTCTAAAAAAAAGATCCTATACGTGGGATGACCTTATCAAACATGCGATTTAGGAGACGTGGCACCACAGGGAAAAACGTCGGCCGAAGTTCTTTCATATCGTCCATCAAGAAGCGAATGTCGCCTTGGAAGAATCCGATTCGAGCTCCTTGCATGAGGATGACGCCCTGAGGGAGCAAAGTTGAAACCCAGTTCATGTTTCATCTGAGGTGAGTGTCATACGTTGCTCTCGAAATGGAAAATAGAAGAACAAAGCAGTTAGGAATATTTTCCGGGCTACTTCACAAAGTTGAAAAATACAATTAGAAGTCAAAACCGGTGACTATTAGTACGAAACACAACCACGCCATCGCAAAAAGTGACAAAGTGGCTTTTGAAACAGTTGTTTCGGTGATGAAACGCACCCGACTGAAGCGTACCTGAACAACTCTCTCAAACATATGCGCTAAAGGGAGATAGGATATGAAAACATCACGGCAGGTCAGCATGCTGTGCGCCTGTAAAAGACACACACACACACACAAAAACCACATGCCCACCTCATGGTTAGTGAATGGGGGAGGGGACATGGCGTACCTGCACCACTCTCTCTAACATATGAGCCAAAGGGAGGAAAGAGATGTGCACGTCTTTGGAAGTGGCCTGCATTTTGCCCTGATGGCGCATAAAGAAGAAGAGTCAAGATGAAGAAGGAGGAGAGGGTGAGGGAGGGGGTGGAAGGAAGCGGAAAGAGGGGAGCATTGACTAGACACGCGTGGGCTCGGGGGTGAAAAGATAAAAACAAGTATTCTATGCATAATAGGGAAAAAATAAACAAAACAGTAGAACGGAAAGGGATTAAAAAGGTTTAGGATCTGCTGTAGAGGCAGCCGCCCTGGGGGCGCCATGACGCTTTCACAACTGCTGCAGCTGTAACAAAGCACTTCACATAATAGTCAACACAAAGCAAAATAATAAACACATTTACCTCTGTTATTTTAAGAAAAGCTGCAGTGTTTGAGATGACGTTTCCATGCGTAAGTATTGCACCCTTGGGGTTTCCTGAAAGCAGATTATTAGCTTTAGAAAAAAACATGAGAAAATAAAAGTACATTTAGAAGTTAAATAAGACCGTTTTGGATATTTACCCGTTGTGCCAGAAGTGAAGCATATCAGGGCAAGGTCCTCTGGTTTCGGTGGCTGTAAACGTGTCACACACACATGAGAACTTTTGCAAAATGCGCAACATGGAAAGATGGAAGGAAGCAAGGATGGAAAGTAGGAACCAAGCAAGGAAGAAAGGATGGAAGGAAGGAAAGAAGCAAGCAAGATGGTGCTGCGAGAGTGGCTGCCTTTCCAGCAGCTCCTATATTTGTTTTTTTCTACTTATTTCTTTCCTTTCCTCTTCCTTTCATAACGTTGCTCCGGCGAAATTTACATTTCTCCACTGCGAGACGAATAAAGGTATATCCAATCCAAGCAATGATCGATAGATACGCTAGCTAGCTGGATACGCTAACTTGCTGGATACGCTACCTTGCTAGATACGCTATTTAGCTAGATATGATTGCGAGCTAGCTAGATACGATTGCTAGCTAGCTAGATGCGATTGCTAGCTAGCTAGATACGACTGCTAGCTAACTTGATACAATTGCGAGCTCGCAAGATAGCTAGATATTATTTGTCTTCTACTCACCACAGGGTCTTGGTGGTTGGCTTTACCCAAGTCCTGCGAAAAGAGTGAAAATTTGAGAAAAAATGTCACATTTTCATATTTGTCCATCTTATCATCATGGCTAAAATGGATGTTTTTGTATTTGGTTGACTGCATTACGGATGTCCCACATAACAGCCCCAACGCCAAATCGAGACATCCATTTGACAACTGTCAGCTTGAAATATAGACTCCAATTTATCTTTGAACGATCCTTCGACAAACCAAGATGTCGCTCTGCCTTTGATTGAACTTAAAGGACAACCGACGTCACTTTTTTTTTTTTTTAACTGACACCAGAAAAACGTTTTATAGCATCTAAAATACCCAAAACATGCAGTATATATGATATTTTTAGTCAAATGCAAAACACCAATAAAAATGACTTAAAGTGTCCGAAATCTGCAAAAAAATTGAGCTGCAAATTGGGCATTGTCAGAAAGTCCCGCCCCCAGTTCGTGACGTCACGCCAAGACGTCTTGCATTGCTAGTGAATCAAAACAATGGCTTCAGATTCGGAGAATATGCTTTCTTGTTACACATCCAGTTATGAATATGATTCAAATAGTTCTGAAGATGAAAGCATACATGTTTGCAATCGATTAAATAATATATTTTTGCCATTTTGAGGCAACATTGGGGGAAAATCTCTCACCCAAAAAAGAGGCACAAAATGGCGACCTCCTGTGGCCACCTCCGTTTCCACAGGCTGATAAATTCCTTATATGGAGCTTGGACGCCCTCTTCTGGCCTCCTGGCGGCTTTTGGGTGCAACACGAGGTCCCCACACCAAACAGGTACAGCAAAATACATTGACGTGATGGAAGGACCGCTACAATGCGTTTTTTTTTTTACGGTAAAGGGCGATCCTTTAGTGACGTCACGTACGGACCCGTCACCAACTCAAAAACAAGACTCCCTGAATATTCAGCGCGTGTCTTAAAACGTCAAATATAGCTATATGCGGTGGAATCTTATTAAAATACGCTCAGTAGAAGTCATTTGAAACCATTTTATAAATTATGGACACAACTTGTCCAGAGACGTCGGTTATCCTTTAAAATAAAAGCCTAACATTTTTAAATGCGATAAGAAAAAATATGAAAAAAAAATCTCCAATTCAAATGTTAAACAAAAAAAATATCCAAATGAGATCGTGAACTTGTTTGGCGCAAAAAGACCAAAGAGAGCCCTAAAATATGCAAACCTCAAACGCCTTCAGGCTCATAACGTCCACTCCGCATGTTTGTCCTCGGGCCACCAGCTCGCCGTCAAACGGCTCCATCACTACGATCGTCTTCACCGTTCGCTCTCGCTCGTTGAAACAGTCGAGAATCATACTGGCTTTATCGGGCGTGTCGCAGATCAACGTGCTGATAGCGGCTGGAGAAAAAAAAAGGCAAATTGACAAAAATCATCCAAACTATCACCCGCGAGCGAACGCACCTTTATCGATGATGAAGCTAATGGCCTCTGCCCCTAGCGTGTCGTACAACGGAACCGCTACGAGGGAGTATGTGTAACAAGCCAGCTCAGAAATGGTCCACTGAAGAACAGAAAACATCATCAGTTGTAGTATTTTCCGCACCAGAAGGCAGACTTTCAATGAATGACCAATTTAAAAAGGTTTCCCGTATATAAGGCACACCACATTATCTATTTTTATGAGCTCAAAACATTTATAGGATTTTATCAGATTTTATCACAATACAATAATAAATTTCAGAGATGACCAATCTTTCTTCTTTAAAACTTTTGTTCTTCAAGGGGTTTTCATGGAATATTTTGGTCTTAAAATGTTCCGAAATAAACAAATGTTTTTTCAAACATTAAATAAAAAAAACAATTTCAAAAATGCAACATTTTCCATTTCTAACACATTCACTGGCATTTTCAAATTTATTCGAGAATTGAAAAGCATGATGTGGAACACCATTCCCCAACTTGTTCGGGTTTTGCAGGGGGGTGGGTGCGTTTAAAGCTTTGGTCAGACCTCTGGCAATGTTTTTCCCTCACACAGGGGGGCAGCATTTGCAATGTCTCCATATTTGCGCTATGTTACAGCTTCAGCAGTTGTTAAAGCGCTATATAAATCAATATGTGTGTATTGTATGTGCATTTTGTACAGCCGCTCAGATAACTCCAGGCCCATATCATTTGGGAATTAACTATTTTTTCTGATGAAAGAAGAGAGTCAAAGGTTTCTTACGCTGTATTGAATGTTTATTGAGTCCTAAAATTCAATATTTTGTGGGTCCGCCAAATGACAAAAACCCTGGCACTAGAGTGGACACGTTTTTGCACATCGTCTGGCAGTGAATGAGTGAGTGAATAGTGCCACAAATGGAAAATTATGTCGAAATAGCAAAACGTTTTTATGAGAATATTGAAATGAAACGCAGAGGTTGTGCGTTCCAGACCCTTTGCATGGTCTCCCCGGGGCCCGCGTGGTTTTTCTCCGGGTCCTCCGGTTTCCTCCCACATTCCAAAAACATGCATGGCAGGCAGATTGAACTCTTCGAATTGTCCCCGAGGTGTGAGTGAGAGCGAATTGTTGTTTGTCTCTGTGTGCCCTGAGAATGGCTGGAAACCAGTTCAGGGTCTCCCCGCCTACTGCCCAAAGATGGTTGGGGTAGGCTCTAGCAACCCCCGCCACCCTAATGAGGATAAAGCGGTCTGGAAAATGGACGGAGCAGCCAAGTCAATGAAATAAAAAAAAACGTGAGTTGAATGAGCTGACGGTTTGTGATCGACATGGTTGGTTTCACTGTATGCGTGACGATGCGTGTTACCTCCGGTCGATTCTGGGCAAAGATCCCAATGAACTTGTCTCCCGACTGAGAGTGACCCTTATGAAGCAAAGCGGAGCCCATGTTCTCGGCCCGGTGCGCAACCTGTGCCGCATAAAGACAAAATTCGGTCATTGGGTGTTTTGCCTGGGACTTGTTCAGAATTCGATGACATTCTAGCGCAGGGGTCGGGAACCTTTTTGACTAAGAGAGCCGTAAAAGCAAAATATTTAGAAATGTTTATCAGTAACCAGCCTGTGGAAACGGGCTGATTAATTTCATACACGGAGCTTTGTCGCCATTTTCTGCCTCTTTTTTGGTGATACATTTCCCTCCAATGTTGCCTCAAAATGGCATGGAATAAATTATTTAATCGATTGCAAACATGTATGCTTTCCTCTTCAGAACTATTTGAATCATATTCATAACTGGATGAGTAACAAGAAAGCATATTGTCCGAATCTGAAGCCATTGATTTCATTCTCCAGCAAGGCAAGACGTCTTGGGGTGACACCACGAAGAAGGGGGAGGGACCTTCTGAAACTAGCCACTTCCAGGTTCATGTTTTTGCAGATTTTGGACACTAAGTCATTTTTATTGGTGTTTTGCATTTGACTAAAAATATCATACTGCGTGTTTTGGGTATTTTAGATGCTGTAAAACGTTTTTCTGATGTCAGTCAGGAAACAAAAAAGTGATGTCATTTGTCCTTTAACATGAATGCTAACGTAGCATGGGGCTTGTCAAAGTGCCACTGATGTTCGACCGTTTCATCGATGGTATTGTTTCATTGCAAATTAGAATCATGGTAGAACCTTTTGTTTACTTGTTTCAACATCAACGGCCACCTAGGTCAGTATCATCCAATCAAAATTGCTCTTTCAACATTAACAGCCACTTACATCAGTTTTATCCAATCACAATTGTTCTTCACTCAGCTGCAGTCCAAACACGATATGAATAGCAAAAAAAGGGTGAATATTTTGTTTTACCTGCAAGCCAGATGCAATCATCAAAAGAGCCATATACGGCTCAAGAGCCATAGGTTGCCGACCCCTGGTCTAGCGGAAAAACACCTCACCTCTCTGTAAGTCTGCCATTCATACGGTCCATTTGGTTTTCGGGCTCCTAAACACGGTCCGTTATCTGGGGAAGGGGACGCGGAGCTGATCATTAAGAATCAATCCGATGTGGATCTGCTGCTCAAAACAACTCACCCGACACACGGATCCCTCGCAGGAAGCTGTTATATAACGTCGTCGCGTCGCTGTGGTAGTAACTCATGTGTTCGTCGCTGCTGTTGAGCGCCGATCGCCTGGCGTTTTCTTCATCCTGACGGGAGGGAAAACACATAGCGGTCGGGAAACAAAGTGGATGATGGAGAAATTGAAAGCCGGTTCTTGTTGAGGACCGGTTGCCAGTCTCAATAGCTTGACATCGTTTTGGGAAACGATTCTGAATGATGCAGGATATAAGGGACACTGTGAAAATGTTGGTTATATTTCACAAGAAAAGATAACGACAGGGCGATTTGCAATACATTGAGACCTCAACTTACAAACGTCAAATTTATGAAAATTAAACCTTATAATAAGCACTATCTTCATAATACACACCCACCACGGCTGGCGGAGTGATCTTCGGCGGAAGCACACGACCGAACAGCACCAGAGGTTAAGTTACCAACAGTCCTTATGGAAGGTGACTCTCCTTCCATAAGTCATCAACGACCATCAAAAAGGTCAATAAAACTTTATTTTACAGCACAGTTTATTTCTTTAATTACAGTCGTCATGTAATGCGCCTCTCTTTCCAAACAGCAATTCCCTTTGACCTTCGACCTCCAACGCCATTCTATCAAGCCATAAATGACCATCACAAATGTAAATAAAGTGACTTTATGATACAATGCAGTGTATTTCTTTCATTACAATACAATAGCACATTTATTATAAATATAGTAAGGTATGTTGTGTGTAGTTTTAAGGCTTATTTAGTTGAAAAGTATATTTTATGGAAACCCGGGAACGGATTATTCCCATTTTAATTGTTTCCTATGGGAATTATTTTTTTTTTTTAGATACACACTTTTCGCCTTACACACTCTGTCTGGGAACCAATTAAGTTCGTAAGTTGAGGTCTCACTGTACTTGCAAATTCAACGATACAGTCATGGAAACAGAATAGTAAAAATCTGTTCAATTCTCGAACCATGACTGGATTCTTAAAAATAGGCCTCGAAATAAAATAAAATCAACCGTCAGTTGCTTAATTTTGGCATCGCTGTTATTGAAGTGCCACCGAGAATGGAAACAAAATGGAAAAGACGCCATACTTGCATGACCACCGACTGCATGGCGAGGTCGCACGGCGGCTGGAGGGCTCGCGGTCGCATAGTGAACCAGTAGGTGGTGAAAGCGGCGACGGCGCCCAATCCCAAAAACGTGTTGGCGGGGAGTCCGCGAATATACTGCCGCAGCTCGTCCAGCTCGGGAATCCGCAGTTGTCTCAGGACTTCCTGAGTCTGCATGACTGGTGGTGTGACTTGCAGTTCAAGACAAAAGAGAAGAAGAATTTGCATCTTGGGTGCCTTCATAAAATTTGAATAGCGTTCAGAAAGCAATGTGGATGTTTTTCAAATGAAACGGTGATTGTGAAGCAAATGTAATTCTGTGGAATGACGTCACAGATGGAGCGAATGGTCGCCATTTTCTCAAGTCAGTCAATGTCGTATAGCTGAGCCACATTTGTTCTTGAGCCTTATTTTTGCTCTCCTGTTTTAGGATTTAAATAACACAATGAAGTTCACAACATGTCCCCCAGATGAATCAATCCCTTTTTTTATGTATTATCAGACCGGTCGCAAGTCTGGCTAGCTTTCTAGCAAGCTATCTATTAGTTATCTGGCCGGCTAGCTCTCTATCTATTAGCTATACAGTATATTAGCTATCTGTCTGGCTAGCTATCTGTTGGCTATTATAATAACAGATTTCATTTATGAACGCCTTTCAATTCTCTAGCTAGCTCGCTTTCTATTTATTTGAGTTACTTCCGGGTTGAGTAAACGCTGGCGCGTGTGGCTGCCGCTGCTCAACCACAGAAAAAGTTATCCTGTGACGTTAAAATGACCTTGAGAGTTTTGAAAGGCACTTATAAATGAAATGTATTATTAATGACATTTGAAACTGCAGTTGATATGGCACGTCTCATTCCTGATGCAAATTAGATGAGCCACGATTCCGTAGATTCTTTTTCCATGATTGAATTTTATTTTCTCAATGTTCTCAAATATAAATCCAACATGGGGAAAAATGTTTTGTTAAACAATAATGTTGTACATTTATATGATTGGATTTGGCTTTATTAGTCTCGCAGTGGATAAATTCACATTTCATTTATTGTTAAACTATAAAATATATTGTTAAAAAATAGATATTTGAGAAATTCAAGAGTTGATGAAAATAAAAAATGTTCAAAAATAGTTTTTAACCCCAAAATAATTCATTTAAAATGTGTTTTTTTAACTCATTCACTGCCGGACATGTACACACACGTGTCTACTCCAGTGCCAGGGTTTTTGTCATTCGCACTCAAATTGCAGGACCCACAGAATATTATAGGAATTTTAGGACAACATTAACATTGAATGCAGCGTAAGAAACCTGAAGCCTCTCTGCTTTCATCAGAAAAAAAGAGTAAATTCCTACGTTATATGGCTGTGGAGTTATGAGCTTGAAATGGGGGCGGTTGTCCAAAATACAATGCAATACATACATATTGGTTTATATCGCGCTTTAACAACAGCTGAAGGTGTAACAAAGCGCTAACATGGACAAAAGGCAAATGCTGCATCCCCGTAGGAGGGGAAAACATTGCCAGAGGTCTGACCAGCGCTTTATTGACAACCCCCCTGCAAGAAAAACCAAAACCTGAACAAATTCTGGAATAGTGCTCCACGCCATGCATTTTAATTCCCAAATAAATTCAGGAATGGCAGTGAATGAATTGATGAAAGAATATGAATTGCATATTTTTTGGACCTAGAACCAAAAATTAGGGAACTAGAATTGGAACCGGAATTATCCAAATTCAATATGATGGCCAGAACCAAACTGAGGACAATTCATAAACGCTCTAATTTTGCAAAGAAAAAACTTTTTAAATATCTGTCCTGTATTTCTGATCAATTTAACCCTTTTGGGCACAGTGTTCACCGTAGAGGACATGTTTTCATGTTATGGCACAGGCTTTTAATACTCTCCTAGAAAAAAAAAAAAGTCAAAATACGATATTTCTCATGGAGTCCAAATATTTGTCGGGGTCCCCACTTGGGTTATACGCCAAAGAGGTAATCGAACAGCCACGCTCGACACAATTGACTTCTCACCTACTTCTATAATTAAACGCTGATATCGTGACCAGCGGAGTCAGTGCATCCACGAAGGGGTAGGGGGCATCATCTTTTTTTTCCAATCATAGATGCATTTGCAAATGTTTCATTCACCTCTTTAAAAAAAAGTTATCCGTGCGTTATATGTAGGACAATTTAAAAATAAACGAGACAATGACGAGACATACGAGAGCCAAAAGGGGGAGCTAAACATGCACTTTTGATTCAGCAACAAAGTAAAATCACCGTACTCACGGGTTATCAAATGGTGCAGTGAATGAACCGGGAGCAAATCTTTTCAGACGTAAAATGCTTTCTATGAGGATGGACTGTGACTTCTAAAAGACTTCGAAGGGTCTCTTCTCACACTATGAATAGCACAAACACGCCCCCCCCCCCCCCCCCCTCGAGGGAGAAACACACGTGCGACCTACGTCACTACTTCCAAAAGAGAGGCACAAAATTGATTTTTTTCTCATTCTGTCATGTTTCATCGACCAAAACCTTTTTTTTGTTGGGCCGTAAGAAGCGTCAAGCCATTCGTTGCCATTCTCCAGGTCAAGTTGACAAAAGAGAGTTACACGTTGTGTATTTCAAACCACAGAATAGTGCCTTAAAATCCTGCTAGCTTCATGTTAATTAATATTGAGAACTTGGATTGGGTTAAATTAGCCTTTATTAGTCTCGCAGTGGATAAATTTACATTTCACAGCAGCAAAGTTATGAAAGGAAGCGGAAAGGAAAGAAGTAGAAAAACAAAATACAGGGGTTGTTGGAAAGGCAGCCACACTCACGGCACCATCTTCAAGTCAAAAGAACAAAAAAAAAAAATTAAAATAAAAACATATGACAACACAAAGACACAGTTGTTCAATCTTAAGAACTTTCTGCACTTTCCTCTTTGTTGCATGAAGCAGTCCTAGATGAAAAATTGAGAGGATTAAAGTGTCTTTTTCACCAGTGGATTAGGGGCGTCATGGTGGAATGTGCACATCTGCTACAAGATAAATGTTGAAAGCAAACACGAAGCTGTGGCATCCATTGACGAAAAGAGACTGTCTCACATCTCCTGTCCTATATAAATCTGCTCCAATTCCAAGACAAGACAGTTCCACATACGCATCGGCGCTCTGTGATGACGTACCTTTCTTCTCATCGCGGGCTCCACAAGCCATGCATTAAGCCTTTCCGCTGAACAAATCGGGCTGTGAAAATGCTGCCCATTACAGGTTAAAAAAAGCACAGTCGCCACAAAGATGTCCAGCGATGACGGTCAAATGGCACAGACATTCCTCCCGACCAAAAACGATGCTGGCATATTCATGTTGCCCCAAAGGCGCAACTGCTCAGCAGTCTCCTCATTGATGAATGCCGTGGCCAAAAAAAGGTGAAAAACAATCCATATCCTTTCCACATGACACATAACAACACAAAGCGACAAAACAAAACACAAAAGCAACCAAAACAAAAAACCCAAGAGCACTTCCTGACAGCTGCCTACTCAGGCACAATCTTGAACTTCTTTATATAATGGAAATACAGTCATGGACATGCTAACGAAACACTAGCTATGTAGTAATCCTTGAATCTGTGCCTAATTGAATAAAAATGAGAAACACAGACTTGATGAAAATACCCTGGAGCATATTATTGATCCTCTGCCAAGAGCATCGAATATTGCTAAAGATTACAGAGAACATGAGATCAGCTCAAAATACGGTATATACTATGTGCTGTATAATAAACGGCAAACTTACACAGGAAGGAGCAACACAATGCCCATATTAAAACATACAGACGTTCCCCTACTTACAAACATTTGAGTTATGAACATTTTTGTCGTAACAAATGGAGTATTCTCTCCAGTTGTAATTGTACATATCTTTATAGAGCATATATTTTATTCAATGTTTATTTTTCAGTACAAACCAATACATGTTTCTAACATAAGCCTTAAACAGATTTATATAAACCTTAAATATACTTATGTACAGTAAGCCCTAAACGTACATTCCATACAAAATATAGCACTGAAGCAACTTACGAACAAATTCAACTCACGAACGACTGTTCGGAACATACTGTATCTCGTTCGTAAGTTGGGGAGATTCTGTAATTGTTTCACACTGCTTTGAAACAATTTGAACGTGTCATTATTTTTCTCAATAATTACAGCTTTCCGAAAAAAAAATCTTTCCGAAATAGCAGCTGGCATTTCTACTGAGAATTACCAGTAATCAAATTGTGACATGTTCACAGTTGGTATGCTATCGCTAACATCTTCGATAAGTCGGACGATTTCACGGTAGAGTCAGTTGATAAATGTATGAAGGACGTTTTGCTAAATGGATCCATTCATTTGGGAATGTTTTCTGGGAAAAAAAATGAGATTTCTGAGGACCCAGAATGTGTAAACATTTTTTGGGAGGGGGAAGGTCACTGTGTCTTTGAACCCTGACCGACTGTACAGTGGCAACCACTGGCCGTCGATGTCATACTTGGCTGAGCGTTATTGGAGGCAAAAGTTACTTTGCCAACCAACAACACCTCCACCCTCTATACTTGGCCCAGGACGACGACGAGCCAATGACAGATCCCCTTTGCAGGTCACCCCATGGACCCACCCCATGGAGGGGAAGGGCCATTCGGGGGGGGTGTAATAGGAAACAACGCAACATGAAGATGGACTCAACTCATGTGCAAACATGCACAGGAAGTTGCGATATTAAAGCAATGTCATAACGGCTTGTGTCACACGGACAATCACAGGGCGGGGGGCGGGGAGCAGGGAGTTCAGGTCTATTTACAGCATGCCATACATTTTTTTCCGCAATGGCACACAGCATTCAGTATTGGGCATGGTGAAATTTTATAAGCAACCGACCAGGTTGCCAAATGTGACATTCAAGCCGACCCTACACATCCCCTATTCTCCCTGGACTGTGTCTGTATGACATCACATTGGATGAGGTCAATGCCACACTCATCTGTGATGATTTTCCCACCAATGTGTGAAAGCTTCTACTAAAACGATAGGTTTCGAGTTCATCGACAGACTTACATGGCAGCCAGCCATGGTATACTGTAATTTAAAACCAGAGAACCGCTGGCACTAATTCTTGAACCGGAGAGAATTTGTGACCATGTCAATGTCGACCTGGGGTGACCTCGACCTCCCTCCCTGGTTCTCCTGTCCACTACAATATCCACTGAGGTAGCCTGGATGTCCGATTTTTAGCACTTTTTTTAAACACAAGACAAAACTAATGACATTCAAATGTCCTTTGTAAACTAATTCATGAATTAGTTAATTAACTAGTTGATTAATTAATAAACTAATAAATACAAAACTAAAGTAATAAACAAATAGATACATAAACAATTAAATACAATGAATACATACAATAAATACAATGATAAATAAATGAAAAGGTTTCTTCAGCGGTCATCTGTACTTTTTTGAAGGTGTCGGACGTTTCGCTTCTTATCCAAGAAACTTCGTCAGCAGACTAAAGTCTGACTGGTCGTATCGGCCCTATTTATATATCCCTAATGTCCAGCCATGGCGGCGCCGGACACAGCTATGATAGGTCCCTACTCTCAGGTTGGGGGGAGCAGAGGACCACTCCCTGTGGCCCCACTGATTGTTCCTACATTCCTGACTAACGACTGGCCTATTTGCCCCACTCCCATCGGTATCACCTCATCAGCATTACGAATGTTGCCTAACCTGTTTTGCCTAAGCAGGCTATTGTATGAACGATCCAAATTGAACGTCACCCCACCAGACCGCTTTAATGAAGGATTTTGTTGTTTTTTAAGAATCGCTTCTTTTACCCCCCTTTCAAACCATCTATGTTATTTCGCTAAAATTTTAACCTCATTGTCATCCAATGAGTGGTTGCTAGATTTTAGGTGTGTCCGGCGCCGCCATGGCTTGACATTAGGGATATATAAATAGGGCCGATACGACCAGTCAGACTTTAGTTCGCTGACGAAGCCTCTTGGATAGGAGGCGAAACGTCCGAAACCTTCAAATTTGTACAGATGACGGCTGAAGAAACCTTCTCATTGACGCATCTGCCGTACTCTTTTTTTGGCATGAAGCCATACTGCTGCTCACAAATGTTCACTTCTGCTCTTAGTCTAGCTTCAACTACTCTTTCCCATAGTTTCATTGTATGGCTCATCAACTTTATTCCTCTATCGTTACTACAACTGTGCACATCTCCCTTGTTCTTAAAAATGGGCACCAATACACTTTGTCTCCATTCTTCAGGCTTCTGCTCACCATCCAAGATCTTGTTGACTAACCCAGTCAGGAACACCACCGCCACCTCTCCTAGACACTTCCATACCTCGATTGGTAAACCATCACGCCCGAGTGCCTTTCCCCCTTCATCCTCTTCAGCGCCCTCCTCACTTCATCCTTGCTAATGTTTGCTACGTCTTGGTCTACAACAGTCACATCTTCTACTCTTTGTTCCTTCTCATTTTCCTCATTCGTCAATTCTTCCATCTTGCCATCATACTACTGGCACTTGTTAATACAATAAAGTCTCGTTATATCGATATCGGATATATCGATAGTCCCGGTTATATCGATACTATTTCTATGCACGTACGGAGAAAATTACATGCAAACAGGGTCGGATATATCGATAGTCCCGGTTATATCGATATTTTTTTGGACTCCCTTGAATATCGATATAACGAGACTTTACTGTACATTGACATCTCTATCCTTAATCACCCTAACCTGCTGCAGGTCCTTACCATCTTTGTGTGTGTTAGGTAACTAGCCATTTTAAAGTCGCTACCTGTCATGGCCGTCGCCACCAACAAACACAGCGTTGCTTACTACATCCACCGATTAGCATCTCTTTCGGCTTCAGCGCAAGAAATACTCATAAGCCAATGAAGTGCTCGTTGGGAGTAAGACAGGAGTTAGCAGGAGCAAAAATGCCACTTTTCGTTAGCTTATGTTGCTACATGAAAGCAATCCCAAAAGCTTTGCTCTCGATGAATCTTTATCCTGCTTGTTTACTCCAAAAAAGTGTCAATTATGCCATGTGTCATTTGCGGCATGGAAAAAAAAAGTCTGAAAATGGTGTCATACACGTCAGCTGGTAGGCAGCGGCAATAGTTCTCCTTGGCAGCATGCTCACGCTACGGATCTTGACCTCAACGTGAAATTGTACACCTCAGAAAGGAGAAAGACACTTGGCATATGGGTTTGGAAGGGGGAGAGGAGGAGATTTGTAAACTGGGGCAAAGGGCGTGCACTCGTCATTTGCTCCACAGCATCGGCGCACATGGAGGTCACAGAGACCACAATGTCACTTGACAGTGGAACATTTCTTAAAATTGCTTGAAACATTTCTGGATATGTTTTGTTGAGTTTGGCTTGCGAGTCTCAGATATAAATATCAAGTACAGGACAAATATATTTTGGCCGGAATGAAAATTCATTACAAAATGAAGTCTTGGTTTTTAATGATGTTTAATATATAAGTAGAATCATTTTGAAAATTAAGGATTGCCGTTTCTGTAAAATGCATCATTTGTATGTTATAAATATATGTTTTCACCAAGAAATCCGCATGAAATATTTCACTCATCTAGAAAATGTATGTATACGAACAACAACAAAATTCAGAAATATAGATTTTTTTGTTTTGAAAATATCACTTTCATCTTTAATATAAATACATAAATAAATAAATAAAAATTATTTAATATAAATAATCTCAAATGTAGTGTCACAAATGTATTCACATTGAAAAATATGTCTTGAATCTTTTCTATTTGACTCAATCAAGTCAAGTCTACAAAAACTCCAACGTAAAGTGTTTAGCGATCTATTAGCAATATAGCTATCTAGATGGCTAGCTTTCTAGCTATCTATTAGCTATTCTCTATTCGCTATCTATTAGCTAGCTGGCTGGCTGGCTAGCTATCTAGCTAGCTATCTATTAGCTATCTAGCTGGCTAGCTATCTATTAGCTAGCTAGCTCACTTTCTATCTATTTGAGTAACTTCTGGGTTGAGTGAACGCTGGCGTGTGTGGCTGCCGCTGCTCACCCACAGAAAAACTTATCCTGTGACTGTAAAGTGACCTTGAGAGTTTGGAAAGGCGCTTATAAATGAAATGTATTATTAATTACTATTACTATTACTAAAAAGTTCTAAGATATCTTCATACACACACATCATCCAGAAATGTCCCTGCGAGTCCTAATCCACTTTAAACAACAACCATGGCGTTTTTAAGACAATGCCATTTGTTTCTGTGTAATCTACAGAAATGTCTGCAAAACAGGAAAAAAACTACACTGTGCAAACGCCAAACAAACAGAGTCAGCGCTCAAAACAAGAAACTGAATCAGTTCTCTGGACTGACGACCAAGTCAAGATGAATGTATCGAGACACAGTCACATGATGCCTTTCAATTCAATTAAGGATACTTTTTTGACTGCAGGCGAAATTATTTTCCAGCCCCTACCCCAATGCTACAGTTCCCTCCTGGTGACACGGTAGCTAGGTCTGGATGAAATCATGTGCCAAAACCAGATAACCACACAACAACTGCAAAGTGTCCCTCTCTTTCACTTCTGTTTAAACTAATGTCTGTATTCCGCAGAAGTACAATCCGATCATTTTGTTACCCCGTCCGTGCCCGTCTTTTCCGAGTCGCTTCAACTTTGCCTTGCATTAAATTAGACACATTTGTTATACGCTTGTTTCGGTTGTTAAATTCACAGTACCTCTCTTCAAAAATGTTTGGAACTTAGTCACAGCTCATCCCACCCGTAACCAGTCATTTAGCGTGAAGTCTTATCTATAGGAGAACATAAAGCGTGGTTAGGCTACCAGGAATTTATCAAAGGATCAGGTCACAACGATCTAACAAACATCTTGAGCATCAACCCGAATGAAGCCATTAGCCACTTAGCTTAGCAGAGTTTAATCTAAAAGAAAATGAAGCATTTACTCTCAGGAAGTTAAAAATCCCTCGCTTAATAAAGAAAATCTCGCTGATAGCTAACTCATTCACTGTCATCCCCGAATTTATTCGGGAATTCAAAATATGACGTGGAGCGCCATTCCCAAATTTGTTCGTCTTTGGTTTTTCATGCGGGGGTGCTGATAAAGCGCTACGAAGACCTTTGGCAATGTTTTTTCTCTTCCACAAGGGGCAGCATTCACCCTTTTTCCATGTTAGCACTTTGTTACAGCTTCAGCTAAAGCGATATAAAGCATTGTATTTTGGACACCCGTCCCCATTTCAAGCTCATATAACTCCAGACCCATATAACTTCAGAATTAACTCTTTTTTCTGATGAAAGAAAAGAGTATAAGGTTTCAGACACTGCACTGAATGTTTATGTAGTCCGAAAACTCAATATTTTGTGGGTCCTGCAATTTGAGTGAAAATGACGAAAACCCTGGACACATTTTTGCACTTTGTCTGGCAGAGAATGAGTTAATAAAAAATCTGATCATGCTCATAGTCACGAGCCAAAAATACATTGAATACCCAAAGTTTGACGTTCTTTAATAAAATCAAGCCTCACATAAAGTATAATCGAGCAAATGGACCTCACATGCAATGTATAGTCAAATCAAACTTAGCCCCTGAGCAATGATGAAAGTAACAAAACAGAAATACATCCATCCATCCATTTTCCGTACTGCTTATTCCTCAGTAGGGTGGGGGGGGTGGAGCCGAGGGGCATGAGGCTGGGGACACCCTGAATTGGCTGCCAGCCAATCGCAGGGCACATAAATACATATTAATACATATGACATATTGTCAAGGTAAGTAGATTTTTCTAGTTGTCCTTAATCAAGTATTTATTTCGCTGATTATAAATTACTTGAAAAAAAGATGACTTTCTATCGCTTCATTTGTTGAAATGGGCTTTTCTCAAACTCCACAGAAGAGCTTGACTAAGCTGGCGTTAGCATTTGAGAAGTATTGAGCCCTTAATGTGACATGGAAGAAGAAAAAACATTGCAAGCCCTCGCAAATAAGCAATGATTGCATTACTTCTCAATGATTGCGATATTATTTCTTTTTACCATGTCACCTCAAGGGACTCCGTCGATAAGGAGATTACCAGGACAGCATTTCTATCACAAGTGACAATAACACCAACTTCTAATGTATCAGTGTAACGGAGTTGTACACTTAGGTTATTAAATTATGAAGGAAGTGACGCAACGGCGCACAGTGTGGCACTATGTCCCGCCCATAGTTTCCAGAACAATCTCGAGGAGATTCAGGGTGAGTCGCAATTTTCTGTTGGTCTCGATTAACGCGCATTTTCATGACAATATCTTATTTTGTTTCCCCTTTTGTACTGTCTAGTGTTATCTAATTAGTTCCCTTATTCATTTCGAGTCCAGATTACTTTTTGTGTCATTATTTACTTCACGTTTTGTCGAGTGGAACTTTGGAGCGCATGTGCTTCATAGTGCTTTTCTATTGCTCAGTTAATCACAAGACGAAACCCATGCGACTTCACCCATCCCTTCTGCCATACTGTGTTGCAGAAATAAAAGAAATAAAAAGACACATCCACGCGTCTCGTCTTCATTAATACGGCAGCATCGTGGGGATGAAGACAGTCACTGTTGTGACACCCGTCACATTGGTGCCGTGACCCGGACCACAAATGACTCTCCACTTCGGACCGGGACCGCGATGCTGCACAATGAAGACGCTGTGCAGTCCCATCACTCGGTGGACGGTGTGTCGACCCCCGTTTTGGAAATACATGTAGTGTGTTAATTGTCTACCTGCTGTTTTGCAATTAGTGTGCTTTTTTTTCATGTACGTGTTTTTGTGTGTTAAGGCTAAGAATGAGCTCCTTACATGTAACAAGTAGCACACCTTTGAATGAGTGTGTTGGTAGAGGTAGAGGCTTCCCAACCGTGTAACAGTTGTGTAGTGCAATCCAGAGTGGTGCAGGTTGTACAGAGGGGAATGGGCAGGTTCAAGCTGAGGCCACTTATGTTAGTGGGGACAGAGTTCCTTCCCAGACCCAGTGCAGTGCACCTACGACGAGCGCACAGACAACTGATACACGAGCAACAGATACCTTTCTCCAGTCTGTCACAGTTATGTAGTGCTATGCAGGGTGATGTAGTTTGTACAGAGGGGAATGGGCAGGTGCGAGCTGAGGCCACTTATGTTAGTGGGGACAGAGTTCCTTCCCAGACCCAGTACAGTGCATCTCCGACGAGCGCACAGACCCTGACACACCGGCGAGTGCTTCATAGTGCTTTTCTATTGCTCAGTTAATCACAAGACGAAACCCATGCGACTTCACCCATCCCTTCTGCCATACTGTGTTGCAGAAATAAAAGAAATAAAAAGACACATCCACGCGTCTCGTCTTCATTAATACAGCAGCATCGTGGAGATGAAGACAGTCACTGTTGTGACACCCGTCACATCAGTACATTGTTTTGTTACTGGATTGCATCCGTATTTTACAAAACAGTGTTTCCGATTCTGGAATAAAAATTCTTTCTTCGACATTTGCCAGACGCGTTATGTCATTGTGAAGTTATTCCAATCCCCAGTCGAAATATGAATTGGATGCACGTGGAACTGGTAAACACAGCTGCCGATATGCGCCACTGTGTTGTCATTTTAGCTTTAAAATTTTGTTTGAAATGACCAATCGCGGAAATGTTGCTGTCTTTTATATACATATTATATACAAAGAACAAGCACATATTCAAATGCTCATCATTTGACAATGACAAAAAAAGACTCACAAATCACAAAACTTGTGGAATTGTAATTAAATACATTCGTGCGTGATCATGTGTCATGTGTCGTGATCTAACTGCGAACTCCCTCATGAGAACGTTTACTAAAATCAACAACAACAACGTTATTTCATGTCAACAAAAAAAAGAAGACATACTTTTAAACACAGTACTTGCGTCACCCAAGTAGAAGAATTCGTACTTGGACACCGCAAGTTTTAAAATAAAACAGTAAACGTTCAACGTAGCGGAAAAAAAGTTTGCTACTGACCTGTGACGGAGAGACACTTCCGACAGAAGACCAAACCAGTGAAAAAAATCTCACAATTCCAGAAAGAGCCAATCAGAAGCCGCGTTACTACACGCGTTTCCTTAAAGGTTAAAAAGAGAGCTGCTATTGGTCAGAGATGTTATGTGGCGTTCCAGTTTCTGGTAAATTTAAAGCACGCCTTTACACGTCGATCAAATTATATGCAGTGTTTCTAATGATTATGTCGAATAAATTTGCACATTAACATTTCATGTATGTGATTTTAGTGTGTGTCTGGGTTTGTAGCCCTTAAGGGCTTTGCATTCCTTCCTGAAAAGCACGCGACTCTTCCATACACCCACTAAATACAAAACACCGTTTACAAAATTAAGATGATTTACAACACATTTTTGACACATTTACGTCCCAAAATCACATCAATCACGGTACTCCCCCGCCTCCCCCCCGAAACAAACAATAACACCAACAGAAGATCCGTATGTGAAAATGTTATTAATTGTACAGCACAGTACCCTGAATGCGACTTTTTTTTAATTTTAACTCTAAATTGACTGTTGGTAACCAAAATAGTCGATACAGCTAAACTGTTTTGAGCAATGAAAATATCTCGCGTCACGCCAGATGTCCTTTCGTTCTCTTCTTCATGTGTTTAGCAATGAAGATTCCTCAAGTGTTATCTGTCAATCACAGTGATGTACCTGTACATGTAGAGGACAAATGCAGGACTTTTCTGAACTTGAGCGAAGGTCCACTACCCAACATGGGTACAGGCACACACTTTGGGGGAGTCCAAATCCAACCGCAATAAAGAAGGAGACAAAATCAGGAAGTAACCAGAAAGAGGATCACGACATGTTACAGAGACGGAAAACTGCTCGAGCAAGTATAGCAGAGCTTTGATATGGAATACATTCTCGCGTTGTTTTCAATAAAGCCATGTGGGAATTTATATGGAGGCAATTTTATGGAGAGGGGACAATTGGGACTGTTTGAAGGGACTCTCCTCTGCCTGAAGGTGGCGCACCTACCCAACGAATGGCGAGCGGGTGTGTTGCGGAGGTGAATGCAGGGCAGGGGTCACCACGGGTCACGAAGCAGCGCAAGACAACACTCACGTACACATCAGTCTACATGGAGACTTCCACCGAAACTCTTGTCATCTCCGAATGTGATAAAAGCAACGATTTCACCACATTGTGCAATCAAGTCTGTTTCCCCCCATTACGTTATCACCATATCCAAGCGCTTCTCAATAATTTTCTGCCCCCCTCCAGGAAATACTTCAAACCCCACTTTGCAAATCATTGTATCCCTATTAAAGTCATAGAAAAAAAAATGAAAATAAACAAAATAAATATATACTCGCTCACATTAAGTTAGTAACACACCAAACCAATTTAAACTATGAAACAAAAACAAAGTCGACAATGTAATGTAAAAATATATTTACTGTTGTAATTACAAATAAGGAAGTCGGAATGGCTCAGAAAAAAAAAATAGGATTGCAACGTTTTCCGATAATCGGAGCACTACTGCCGCCTCCTGGAAAACACCGCAATTACAACGACGTAGATGAAATTGGGTGGATTCTTATCTAGTTCCCCGGCATCATACGAGGCTACCTCGTGAAGTGTAATCGTTGACAATGTTACAGAGTCGCTGATTGAGAGTCAGCAGGGCGTCGAGAAGCAGAAGAGAGAGTGACTGAGCGAAACGGCTACACATTGGCAATTCAAACAAAAATTACCCATGTTAACGTAACAGCTGGACTCACGTGTGCCTCATTTGATAACACGACACCCAATCCTTCCCCTATTTTAAAAGGATAACACGCGCTTATGTAAAATATTAATGACAATAAAAATAACACTGGGTTGTTTGCCTGGTCTCCCAATGCATGGCATGTAGGTTTAATGTTGAAAGCTATTTTGGTCCATTATTCAAACTGCTGCAGTTCAAGCTACTTCTTGGTAAATAAATAAATAAATAAATAAATAAATAAATAAATAAATAAATAAATAAAAATCAGGTTCTATGGTAATTTTCACTCAACATTGGGTTTTCTATCAAAACAACACATATGGTTGTTTCAAATCTGCCCACATAGCAGGGCAGTTTATTTATTTTATTTGGTATAAAAGTTGTATTATTTTTGATAAAGTAGTTTTAAGAGTGTACACTTTTTATAACAGTTGGTGCATAAATAACTTAAAAAAAGGGGAGCAACCCAAAATTTGGTGCTATTTGTTATTTAGCCCAAAAATTGAGTCAAATTAATAACCAATACAATACAATAGGGAGTGGAGTTACTGAATAATCCACAAAGTTTATTCAATGTTTTATGACCCAATTTGTCTTTTATTTGATCCGGTTGTTATTAAGTGTCATCTACTAAAAAAAATCCACAACTCTAAGTGCTTTGGGAGCACAACCCAACATTTTTAGTGTGCATATACATATGTAATATATTTCATCTGTCACATATTTTTACACAATGAAAAGGAGAAAATACAAAAATAATAATCAGAATCAGAATCATCTTTATTGCCAAGTATGTAGAACACACAAGGAATTTGTCTCCGCTAGAACAATACATTTCATTTATAAGCGCCTTTCAAAACTCTCAAGGAACCCTTTAAAGTCACATAAATACATGTCGTTGATTTCTCTCAATATCACCTGAGAGTAAAACATGTTTTTGCACTTGGATTTGAGAAATGGTTTTTATGTAAAATGAGGCCATTTGCATTTCAAGATGAGAGAATCGGTGGTTAAAGTCTGTCAAGCTGTCATATTAAAAAAATGAATTTCCAACCATGACACGATCATATTGTTAATCAATTAAATCAGTGTTCATTAGTTATTATTATTGATTAAAAAGGGAGGGGATTAATATAACATTCTATCCACGGACTAACGTCATTTGTAAATATAGGGCAAATTATTTTAGGGCTATTCCTTGTAAAATATATTTTTGGGCAGAGGACAATATTTTTAAATGCTGAACAAAGACTGCAGTGACAACTCCACACGAAACTGGCGGCGCGCTGCATTTTGGGTGTTTTCCACCAAAGCGGTCGAGCAGATGCTTCCAGTTGTGCAGCAACACACACACACGAGTGCATCAAGTGCACATTGGAAAGTACAAACGCATTGAAAGAAAAGGGGGAGAAAAGTGTTTTTAAACAAGTGCACAGTTAAGTAATTGGATTTTATGCCCTCTTCTCGCTCGCTCGCGCCTTTCTCTCCATGGTGCTCCTGGAAAAAAAACCTCTCTCCAAAACTCTCCAGACGTCTGCTGAGGCTTTTCTTTCACGATCTCCCCATGTTCTTTTTTCATTTTAATTCTTTGACATCACTCACGGGATCAGATATAGACTAGCATTTCTTTTTTTAGTGGTGGGGGGACTGGGGTGTGCATGAAAAGCTTCGTGAAAAGGCGAGACTGCATGCGAGCCGTCTTGTTTTGACGCATGAGAGCCGTCCGGGTGCACGAACACAATAAACCTGTTGTTAACCTTGCTGCTGCAGATATGTTTAAAGCAAACAGCCAATTGTTGTACGAAATGTATTCAAGTATAAAATAATGCCCTTTGTTTGGAGAGGGGGAAAAGTTTGAGGGCCTTCAGCAGCCGCCTTTGTGCACTTTGCGCCTCGGCGTCCCCGCGTTGGCGCATTCCCCCGGCGCCTTGAAACGCGATTGTTTCTCGCTTTTCTAATGGCATTTACCGGATCAAAACACGCTGTTAATTCGATCAGAAGGCCTCACCCCTTGCAACAATGGCAGTATAATTTCTCCCAAAGTTTGTTAAGTTGACCGAAATTAGGCAAATGAATAGGGGTCTCCAAGCTATCCATTCCGCAGGTGACGGCGGATAATGCGCGCTCCCACCAGCTGCATACTTCTTTATTTCTCCCTTTCTTCGCAGAGCATTATTAAAATTTAGGCCAATGAAACTATTCAATGCACTGAATGGACATTTTCTTATAGGATAATAGGATACAAATTGAGCCCCCTCCAAAAGGGGTCTCCAGTGGCGGGTCCTCGCGTGCGCCTTGACGCAGACCAACACTCGTGTGCCAGCAGGCCCCCGCAAGGCACGCGGGGATGCACCTGCCCTCGCCTGCACAAAAAAAGAAAAGATAAAGAAGTAAAATAAAACTAAGAACGCCCCCAGCCTAAAAATAAAATAAAATAAAAAAAAAACAGAACAAAGCATGAGAATACATCGTGTGACGCTAAAGGGGTGTCCTAGAAAATCTCGTAAATTTGGCGGAAAAGCCTATTTAAAGCTTACTTAATTAGTCTAATGGCCTACATTGGGAGTTTTTGTAAGAGAGTGAGGCATGGAAGACGACGAAACATGCCGTCGTGTGAGGGAAAAAAACAGATGCTCTCTTCTCTTTTTGTTTTTTCTTTTTTGTTCGTGTTTGGTTGTTTTGGGTCGTGCGTTCGGTGCATGCGCCCGTCTCGTTCCAAAGCTTTCCTGACAATGCAAATGAGATCCCACGACGAATCACGTGTTGTTCAAGAAGCCACGTGGGTTAACAAAGCCAGGTTACCACCCTCCCTGACACCCCGATCGCCCCCACCCAAAAAAAAATCTCCAACCGACCCTAAACGCACATTAAACCCAATGTGCACGCATGATCCCTATCTAATCCCTGCTAGGAATAATTTACATTTTTGTGACCCCCCCAAAAGACAAGCCCCTTTAAAAGGAGTTGCCTTGTTTTCCAGTGCTTACATTTCGTTGTCTTTTCCACAATATCGCGTTTGTCTACAAAACTTTGGGAGACGTTTTTCCTTTGTTTTTTGAAACATTTCTTTCTATGGCATCGAAAATGAAGGAACGAAAGGTAAGCACACGCATGTCACTCTCCTACTTTTAAAATGTAAAGCAGTGATACAGTATTTGTTCGACTTAAAAATTTATCTCCACATATTTTTATGGTGTCAGACTGAATTTTGAACGCAACTTCTTCACGTCGTTCAGGCAACACGTTCACGCATTTATTCACGCACATTACATTCAGCTACAGTCCCTTAAAATCCTTGATATACTTTCATTGAATTTTCCACCTGTCCTACTACATTTTAATGACGTCACGAATGCAGACAGTCTACCCGGAAGTAGTGCGTAAAGCAAGGCTGGCGCGCAGCATGTGCGTTTTCGTTCCATTCCAGCAAGAGGATGTTTTTATTTTGTCTGTTTGGAATAAATAAGAACTTCTTCCACGCATAAATAAATAAATAAAATAAAATTACTAAAAATGACTTCTGTCCATGTTTCCAGAGAACGCCCATCTCCCACAAAGTCATTGAAAAACGAAGACGAGATCGTATCAATCGCTGTCTCAACGAGCTGGGGAAAACTGTGCCGATGGCGCTGGCCAAACAGGTATTGATCTATTTTTGTTCCCTCATCCTACGGTGACGCCAAATGAGATATAGAGGTACATAACGTGTCATTTCTTTACTCCTAAAGAACTCTGGGAAGCTGGAGAAGGCTGAAATATTGGAAATGACGGTGCAGTATTTGAGGGCTCTTCACTCTGCGGATTTCCCAAGAGGCAGAGAAAAAGGTGAGTCGGAAACTCGAGTGGGGGAGTTTGAGATACAAAATGACGATTAGTGAGCCAGCAATAAAATATTCGTTACTTGTCGTGACTTATTTTTATTGACTATTTGGATTTGGATTAGCCTTTTTTAGTCTTGCAGTGGAGAAATTTACATTTCACCCCCGCTCCCCTTTAAAAATGGTTTTACCCAGATTACTATGTTCAGTTGTCACTAAATTATGTCATGCAACAAAATGTCTATTGCATGACTATATATATCGCAGTTAATCCCGATAGTAAAATGACAACTCCAACAAGAACCAATGTAATGTTGGAGGTGGGGGTACATCTTTCGTATAGATCACGTGAACATGTGTGGGTGTACCTAATGAAGTGACCGGGTATGACTGCTGCTGTCAAAAATGAAAACCTAAAGACATGATGAAATTAAACGATTCAGATTCTTAAATGAGTTTTTGAGTAGACAAAAAAATCCAAGTAGCACCCCAAACCCCCCCCCCCCCCCCCCCCCCCCCCCCCCCCCCCGAAAAAAAAGAACAATGCTGCTCGACAAGTTTACTCACATTGTAAAAATGATGAGGGTGTCAAAGTCAAGGCCCGGGGGGCAAATCTGGCCCATCACATCATTTTATTCGGCCCGTGAAAGTAAATCAAGCATGTCAAGTGACAGAATGCTTGCTAAAGTCGGAACCAAAAGGTAACCTAATGTAAACCACAATAACAGTTATTTTTTTACTTCAAAATTGAAAACTGCGATACAACTATGTACCTTGATCCAAATTATGCTTATTTCGTGCAACCACTTGATGAAATATTAATGACTACATTAGACATAATTTTTTCAGTGGATATTAGAATAACAGACACGCTTATTTTATTCCTAAAGTTGTCACGTATGCGTCACTGCAGGCGAGTTGCTGACCGAGTTCGCCAATTACTTCCACTACGGCTACCACGAATGCATGAAGAACCTGGTCCACTATCTAACCACGGAGGACAGAGCTGAGACCAAAGACATCAAATACGCGCGGATCCTCGCTTTCCTGCAGTCCAAATCGCGCGCCGTCACCGAGCCGGTGTTCGGTTCCGCCGGCACCGAGACGTCAGAGTACTTGAGCCACCAGTTGCACTCGTCCCCGGAACACCAGAGTCTGCACAGCCCCACGGAAGCCACGTTGTATCAGCATCACCACCACCATCAACAGCAGCAGCAGCAGAACTCGCCGGGACACTTGTCATGGCACGGCTCATCTCGTGGGCCGACTATTTCGTACCCGCCCGCCGTAGCGTTGAGTGCGGCGGCGCATGCGCAGCAGCACGGTGGTTACTTGTCGCCGGTGCAGGGACTCGAACCTCATCACTACTTCAATTTGCTTGGCCATGCGCATCACAACACATTCACTATGCACAGTGCGCAACACGCCATATAACACGCGCACGCATTGCCTTGTACTTTTATTTATATCAATGTGGAGGATGGAGATGAGACTTGTAAAGTGTACATGATGTGAATAAATTTTTGGAATGAAATGTTATTGTTACTTTGCTATTTTTCTATATGCAATGATTCTAAGATACACAGCAGGAATAGTAATAATTTCTTATATTAGATTAGATTACATTAGATGAGCCTTTAGTTGTCTCTCGGTGGAGAAATTTTCATTTCCCAGCAGCAAAATCAAAATACAGGAGCTGCTGTAAAGGCAACCACTCTTGAGGCGCCATCTTGAAGTCAAAAAATAACAATTAATACAACACAATACAACAATTAATGTAACACAATACAAAATACACACAGTCTTCAATCTTTAGCATTTTCTGCAACCTCTGTTGCATGAAGCAGTTCAGGATGAAAGAGAGGATCAAAGCGTCCTTTTCACCAGTGGATCAGGGACGTCATGGTGAAATGTACACGTCTGCTACAAGCTAAAGGGTGAAAGCAAACACGAAGCTGTCGCATCTATTAACGAAAGAGATTGTCTCACATCTCCTGTCCCACATAAATCTGCTTCAATTTCAAGCTGCATGCCACAGTTCCACATTCGCATCGGCGCTCTGCACTAACCTTTCTTCTCCTCATTGCGGGCTCCTCAAGTCATGCATCCATCTAGTCGCAGACTGTCCAACAGCACCAACCTTTCCGCTGAACAAAACGGGACTGTGAAAATCTGCCCATAGCAGGCGCAAAAAAGCCCCGGAGCTGTTTAACGTCGGGGGTGGGGTGTACATCTTTTGTATTAGATCACGTGAACATGTGTGGGTGTATCTAATGAAGTGACCGAGTGTGACTGCTGCTGTCAAAAATGAAAACGTACAGACAAGATGACATTAAATGATTCAGATTCTTAAATGATTCCATTGAGGTGATGCAAGGTATGTCCTTTTTTCGGTCAGGGGCGTTCCTTCAGTGATGTCACGTACGGACTCGTCACCAATTCAAAAACAAGACTTCCGGAATATTCAGCGCGAGTCTTAAAACGTAAAATATAGCTATATGCGGTGGAATCTTTGTAAAATACGCTCAGTAGAAGTCATTTGAAGCCATTTTACAAATTATGGACACAACTTGTACGGAGACGTCGGTTGTCCATTAACTCACTCACTGCCAGACGTGAAAAAATGTGCCAGGGTTTTTGTCATTTTCACTCAAATTGCAGGACCCACAGAATACGTTTTGAGTTTGAGGACTACATAAACATTCAATGCTGCGTAAGAAACATTAGACTCCCTTCATTCATCAGAAAAAAAGAGTTAATTCCTAAATTATCTGGAGTTATCTGAGCTTGACATAAATTCGGGACTGGCAGTGCAAGAGTTTAAGAGCGCCCTTTTGGGAAGTATGCTACTTTAAAAAAATAAAATAACATTGTGTAAGTATGATGGGAAATAATAGGCGCATTAGTTCAGTGTTGTTATTTCACAGTTTAGAAAAAAAGCTATTTAAGCTCTTTAAAAACACCCAGCAAGTTTTGATTGGTCGCTTGTAAATCCTTTCCATACCTCTGAGTGTTTCCATACCTCATGGTGTGTTGTAGTAAAAGTTCCATTTAACAGAATTGGCTCTATTTTCGGTTGCTTTGAATCTGGCAAGAAGCACTGCGTCAATTTGCACATGGACAGACTCGACCGAGTTTTGGTATTTTCGCGGCGGATACGATGCAACGTAATTGTACGCCACAACAAACCCGATAAAACAGGGAAAACAATCAGATATTAGTTGGGACACAGTTGGTCCACGAGCGGCCCTGCGAGGATAAATAACGCATTTCTCGTCGGCTCTTTTAACTAAGTTGTATGCATGGCGTTTAGATGTGAAAAAAAAAACAAAAAAACGGGGGAGCTTAAACAGCTAAAAAGAGAGCCGCCTCATTGTGAGTGAAAGCTGAAAGGCGAACAATCATGCTTCATCCTTGAGTGACTGCGAAGAAACGTCATCAACACCATGAAATTCAAGTTTCACTCTGAAGGAAATGCTTTTTCTTGTAGTCTTTATTTTAAATTTTCTTTCTATCCGAAGGACATGAAACGGTGCACGTCTCCTCATGGGGCATCTCAAGACGCATTCAATATTAATAAAGGACACAAAAAGAGCGTATTGTGTACACATGGCGAAATGTGTACACAAGAATGATTTCAGGGTGGCTGGCTCATATGAATAAACCTGCATCATTCGCCTCGATGCTTGAATAAAACACGTTAAGCGGCATTAAGCAGCCCCCCACCCTTCTTTTCCACTACCCCTTCACCCCAAAAGAAGACAGTGGCCATGCATGCGGATGAATGGTGACCGCAAACACAAAGTGAAGCTTCGGCACGTTCATCTGTATGAAAAAAAATCCTTACAGACACATCGCATGAATAATAATCATGTGAGCTCGGATAAAAAGACATTGCATTGATTGTCATGTAAACGGGGGCGCCGTGAGACATGGCTGCACGCTCTTCGTTTTTGGCATCTATGCCATTTCGATTTGTTTTTCTTTTATTTGCTAAAAAAAATGTAAAAGTAAAGTGCTACCCTGATTCAACATTTTAATTAACAATTAGCATGTTCTGGTGTTTTATTTGTTTCATCCGAGATTTTTTTTAAGTACAGCGTTACCCTGATTCCTTTAATTGAGGCACTTGATTACAAATTTTAATCAGCATGTAGCATGTTCAGGTGTGTTTTTTTGATTGTTTCATCTGATAATAAAAAACGTATAACATTATTCTGTGATAATTTTTTCAAAGTACAGTGCTACCCTGATTTACCATTTTAGTTAGCATGTAGTATGTTTACGTTTTTTTCTTTTTTGTCTGTGAGAATGCTCAAAAAAATATAGCTCTAGCCTGATTCACCATTTTAATTAGCATGTAACATGTTCAGATGTTTTTTTTTGTCTGTGAGAATTTTAAAAAGTACAGCGCGACCCTGATTCACCATTTTAAAGGACAACTGACACCATTTTTTTTGTTTCCTAACTGACATAAGAAAAACGTTTTATAGCATTTAAAATATGAGGTATGATATTTTTAGTCAAATGCAAAACACCAATAAAAATGAGTTGCCCAAAACTGCCACTAATGAGCTCAAAACTGGAGAGATTTAAATAGTGCCACCCCCAGTTCGTGACGTCTAATCAGGAACCTCCTTCACAAACTGCCTTGCTCCAGAATCAAAACAATGGCTTCAGAGAGTTCAGATTCGGAAAAAGATCCTTTCTTGTTCTTCATCCAGTTATGAATATGATTCAAATAGTTCTGAGGAGAAAAGCATAAGTGGTTTGCGATCGATTAAAGAAGTCCTTCTGTCTCAATTCGAGACATATGCAAGCGACGAAACCGGTGAAGGACACGCCATATGAAGTATATATGAAGCTCCGTGAATAAGCTATATAGCATCGATTGGGTGATATGTGGCATATAAGAACATGAATAACAAATAAGCCACAAGATGTCAACATCAATGCAGATTGTTTCATGGTTGTGCATGCAAAATGTTGTTTCAACTTTCAAGATGAAAAGTGCCGAACTTGCGTATGAATGGCCTTCTATACAACGGAGTTCATAATAAGAAAATTGGAGTAAATGGCAATTCACAGCAAATCAAAAATTTTATAATGGGGTCAAAAAGCATTCGTGTTTGATTCAAAGAAAAGACTGACTGTCGCAATGATACATACCAGGTTTTACTGTCATCGAAGCGTCCTTTCGGCTACACCAAAGAGTTCGGTCCCCGTTCTGAAGAATGTCGCCATCTTTGGCTTGGAAGAGCTTCCTTTTACTGATATACGTTCAACAAAATAATTGATGAGCTGGATCACAGGTGTCAAAGTCAAGGCCCGCGGGCCAAATCTGGCCCGCCACATCTTTTTTTTCGGCCCGCGAAAGCAAATCAAACTTGTTAAATTCCATGATGATTGCTAAAATCTGTGCCATGTCAACCACAATAAAAGTCATTATTCTTGACTTCAGATTTGAAAACGAGTTATTCATTAATTTGCTGTGTGCTCTATATGTAATATTTGAAGGGATTTAAACATTCTAATGGGTTCCCCAAATTCATAACGGCCCTCGAGAGGAAACCATAACTTCTTAAAACGTAAAATATAGCTATATGCCGTGGAATCTTTGTAAATTGGGCTCAGTAGAAGTCATTTGAAGTGATTTTACAAATTACGGATGCAACTTGTAGGGAGGTTGTCGGTTGTCCTTTAATTAGCATGTAGCATGTTCAGGTGTTTTTTTTTCATCTGTGGGATTTTTTTTATAAAGTGCAGCGCTACCCTGATTCACCATTTTATTTAGCATGTAGCATGTTTTTTTTAATTGATTGCCTAAATATATTTGATGAAAAAATACACTAGGTGTTCGGCAAACGTGAATTCAGGTAGTGTGAATATGCTCTACATATTATTTAAAATTTGTGTTTGGCAGCCTTTTACTGAGCATCTTCATCTTTATTAAGTTCATCGAGTTGCTTGTTCTGTAGCCACAAGGGGACATAAGCCAGTGTCTTCTTGTGCCGGTCCCAAGCCCGGATAAATACAGAGGGTTGTGTCAGGAAGGGCATCCGACGTAAAAGCTTGGCCAAAACAAACATGCGGATCAAACCTCTGATGATGGAGGACACTGATTCGCTGTGGCGACCTCTTCAAGGGAAAAGTCGAAAGGAAAAGAAGAAGGTGTTAAGCAAACGTGAAGACCAGAGAGTTACCAGGCAGAGAAATGCAAACCACTTTGAAGCTTAGTATATCAATCGGTTTCATGATATTGAACAAACACTGAGCATAACTAATAATTTGGAATGGCCTAAAAGTAAAAAAAATACGAGGCCACAGACACAGGTCACTCAAGGCTAGACTGGCTTTTAAATCAATCACTAGACCTTAACCAACACACATATTAAGAAGAACCGCCACGGGCTGCGGTAAAGAACTGGAAAAGCATTTCAAATGAACAATGCAACCGTCTGCTGAGGTCCACTTGTTATGCTTTTGTGCTGATTTATTTATCGCATCTAGATGGAAATACTCTGTAAGAAATGATGAAATTTTGAACTTTTACTGTATCTCAGATTCATCTTTCAATTTGAAACCCAAATACAGTGAGACCTCAATTTACGAACTTAATTGATTCCCAGACAGAGTGTGTAAGGCGAAAAGTGTGTATCTCAAAAAAAAAAAATCCCATAGGAAACCATTAAAATGGGAATAATCCGTTCCCGGTTTTCCATAAAATATACTTTTCAACTAAATAAGCCATAAAACTACACACAACATACCTTAATCAATGTATAATAAATGTGCTATTGTATTGCAATGAAAGAAATACACTGCATTGTATCATAAAGTCACTTTATTTACATTTGTGATGGTCATTTATGGCTTGATGGAATGGCGTTGGAGGTCGAAGGTCAAAGGGAATTGCATGAGGACTGTAATTAAAGAAATAAACTGTGCTGTAAAATAATGTTTTATTTACCTTTTTGATGGTCGTTGATGGCTTATCGAAGGAGAGTCACCTTCAATAAGGACTGTTGATGCTGTTCGGTCGTGTGCTTCCGCCGAAGATCACTCCGCCAGCCGTGGTGGGTGTGTATTATGAAAATAGTGCTTATTATAAGGTTTAATTTTCATAAATTTGACGTTTGTAAGACGAAAAGTTTGTAAGTTAAGGTGTTTGTAAGTTGAGGTCTCACTGTAGCTTCAATATGTACACACACAAAATCAACCAGTGCAATGTTTTGTAAAACTGGCTACCCTGTTTTGATGCAATTTCATTCGAAATGTCTCCTATGAATCACATTCACAGCTCGCAACCATTGTGTACACAAAGATGTTTTGTTTGGACGTACGCAAGCTGATTGTGAGAAGTCCAACCGTTAATCGGAGTGCAGCATCGGCATGGCTTTGCCCGCTTTTACGTACCTCACAATCCGATCTGAGGCTTAACACGGGGGAGCCAAAAAAAGAGGGCGGGGGCGGGGTGGTGTTGGACAGAGATCATTCCCACACTAGATAGCCGTATCTATCACACCTCCCCCGCCCAACACTATCCCCCCGTCGATGCCACCTCCCCCTCCTCATGGGCTAATAATGCCAAAACTTGGCAAGCACCCGAGCAACAGTTTTCCCATCAGATGAGAAGCCTCGCTTGGCACCGCGCTCACTCACTGTAAAGGCCGGTGCAGACCTGAACAAATGAATGAATGAATAAATGAATAAATGGGGGCCTCTTTGGCAACACCACACAGGTTACCTCACTGGATGCGGACATGCAAATACAAGCACAAGAATAAATAAACAATAAAGTATGTAAATAAATACATAAACAAACAAATAAACAATCAAAAAAAATAAATCAGATTTTTTTTTAAAGAATGTACATAAACACATAAACAAACAAATAGACAATACAAATAGTAAAATAAAATACAACAAAATAAGTATGTCATTAAATACATAAATGAAAAAATACACAAATGAATAAACAAATAAATGAATAGCCACATAAATAAATACATAAATAAAAATGTGCAAATAAATGAATAAATACATTTTGTTACAGTTTAACCAAGATGATCGAAATGACTTTTTCGAGATATATATATATATATATATATATATATATATATATATATATATATATATATATATATATATAATATACAAGATGTGAGTTGCAGTCTTTGCCACATACATTTGGCACTTTGCAAGCGCTTGGCAATCACATCGCCATGCCATCAGATTATGCAAATCCATCCCAGTTGCCCCCGATTCAACACTACCTCTATTTAGGGGCAACATATCGGAGGCAGAAGTGAATGGGTCCATACAAGTGGCGGTGTTTTACAGGAGGGGGGTTCAAAGGCATCTTGTGGCATCAATGAAACGTGTTGAATACTGTACGAAATACCCCACTGTGGACACTCGTCTCTGTCACGCCCTCGCATTTATTTCTCTTTCTTGTTTGTTGTGGGAACAAGGAGCCGTGATTTCAAGTGGCCTTTGCCATTTTTTTTTTGAAGTGGCACACCCTCCTTGCGAGATTACTGCAGGATTGACATGCCTCACCCCACACCCCTTCCAAAAAAGACACAACAAAATGATCAAAATTTTTAACGTGGGGAAAACATTCTGATTTATTCAAACATCACATTATGTGCCGAGATTTTAGAGCATCAGCAATTGGGATTTTTTTTTGGGAGACAAATAACCATTCACATTGTCACCGAATGGCAACTAATGCCACCAGCGACACTTAAAGGACAACCGACGTCTCCGGACAAGTTGTCTCCATAATTTGTAAAATGGCTTCAAATGACTTCTACTGAGCGTATTTTAAAAAGATTCCACCGCATATAGCTATATTTTACATTTTAAGACTCGCGCTGAATATTTAGGAAGTCTTGTTTTTGAGTTGGTGACGAATCCGTACGTGACGTCACTAAAGAAACCTGATTGAAAAAAAAAGACACATTGTAGCAGTCCTTCCATCACGTCAATGTATTTTGCTGTACTTGTTTAGACTGAAAACCTCGTGTTGCACCCAAAGGCCGCCAGAAGAGGGTGTCCAAGCTCCATGGAAGGAATTTATCAGCCTGTGGAAATGGGCTGATTCATTCCTTACATGGAGCTCTGCCGCCATCTTCTGCATTTTCTGTGACACCACACGTCAGTCTTGAGCCATTAGAAGGACCCAGAAAACCTTCTTTAATCGATTGCAAACATGTATGCTTTCCTCTTCAGAACTATTTGAATCATATTCATAACTGGATGTGTGACAAGAAAGCATATTCTCCGAATCTGAAGCCATTGTTTTGATTCTCTAGCAATGCAAGTCTTGGCGTGACATCACGAACTGGGGGCGGGACTTTCTGAAAATGCCCAATTCGCAGCTCAATTTTTTTTGCAGATTTTGGACAATTTAAGTCATTTTTATTGGTGTTTTGCATTTATCATACTGTGTGTTTTTGGATATTTTAGATGTTATAAAACGTTTTTCTGATGTCAGTTAAGAAACAAAAAAGTGACGTTGGTTGTCCTTTAAGTTCAATCAAAGGCAGAGCGACATCTTGGTTTGTCGAAGGATCGTTCAAAGGACAACCGACACCTCCAGACAAGTTGCGTCCATAGTTTGTAAGCTATATTTTATGTTTTAAGACTCGTGCTGAATATTGAGGAAATCTTGTTTTCGAGTTGATGACGTCACATTCGGAACACCCTTGACCGGGAAAGCGACACACAATGCAGTTTGGGTACTTTTTTTCTGAAAACACCGTGTTGGTCCGGAAATTAGAGGGAAAACTACATAAATAATGCAATGGTGAATCATTGTGTGTCACAGCCAATTGCGGTAACACGCATAAAGAAGGTGCAAGTTTACACAAATTCCCAGCGGACAAACCAGTCCATTTCCAACGGAGCTTGTGCGCCATCTTGTGCATTTTCTGGGCGCTACATTGGACTGCAGACGGCTCGAATTGATACGGAAGGACTTCTTTAATCGATTGCAAACATTTATGCTTTCCTCTTCAGAACTATTTGAATCATGTTCATAACTGGATGAGTAACAAGAAAGCATCTTCTCTGAATCTGAACTCTCTGAAGTCATTGTTTTGATTCTGGAGCAAGGCAGTGTGTGACCAATAGTGACATCACGAACAAGGGGACGAGACTTTCTGAATCTGCCCAGTTCCGAGCTCATTTTGTGGTAGTTTTGGGACACTCTTTGGGACAAGTCATTTTTATTGGTGTTTTTCATTTGACTAAAATATCAGCCTGCGTGTTTTGGGTATTTTAGATGCTATAAAACGTTTTTCTGGTGTCAGTTAGGAAACAAAAAAAATGGTGTCGGTTGTCCTTTAAGCATCAATTTTGACAACTAAACATAAAAGAAAAAAATTACTGACCTATGTAATATGGAATACACAAAATGGTAATGCTTTCTTTAACCAAAATAAAAATTTGTCAGACGAAACTCAACTAGCTTAATGCTAACACACAATGCACCGTATGCTAATTGGTGCACATATAGACAGGCAATACAAAAACGCTCAGAGATTATTCTTTAATCGTTTGATAAATAAATAAATAAATAAATAAATAAATAAATAAATAAACAAATAAATAAATAAATAAATAAATAAATAAATAAATAAATAAATAAATAAATAAATAAATACATATCTTACTATGCCACTGTGACTGTTGTATTTATATTTATATGTAGGCATGTTTTATTCTGGCAATGAAGCACAAGCTATTTCTTTATATTGTATGTAGTTATGTTATGTTTTGACTGTGCTTTATTGTATTTTTTTTAAGAAGCCTGGACTCCTTAAAAAAATCACGGTTCATTGGCAAGAATCGCATATGAGGTGTGACAACGTCAATCGGGAGAGAGCGACTTTTAAGTCTTTGCTGCGCTGAATGACCATGTGTATTATTTGTGTGTGTGCCATGGTCAGGCACCTAACATAATCGACGCAACGCCTGAGTGGGCCAAAGGGAAAATAAAACCCCGCCCGGGTTCCTAATGTGCTCCCCGTGCGCTTGGCTGGACTCACGAGGGGCCAAAAGTACCACGGCCGCCTCTTTTGTGCCACCGGTTGACGGCTGCTCCGTTGTATTTATGCGCGTCCAGAGGGCGCCCCCCAGGTCTTGGTGGGTCATCCCCGCAGGGTCATTCTGTGAGTTACCCATCCAGAGGGGAGTCAAGTAAGATTGGCAGTCAAGTGACTGAATGAACCTCAGTGAAAGATGCAGCTTATCAATGTTTCTATGTGACTGCTGCTGGGGTGACGCTTTTATTGACGGGGAGGATTCCGCAACCGTCAATGGACGGTTGACCAATGACCTTCGACCTCCAATACAGAAAAGACTGCAACGCATTGTCACGCAGAGCAGTAGAAAAATATAAAACGCGAAATACTGTAAAGTATCGTTATATTGATATCGGTTATATTGATAGTACTGCTTATTACGATACTATTTTCATTTCCCTGCAAATTTCTAGTCTTTTTATGTATAATTAGTTCCGTTTAGTACGATACATGGTTATTACGATAATCCGGTTTCCTGAATTGATATTTGTTTAGGGATTTCTATACAGTACCACCATTATCGAAATCTGTATCGGTAACACCGTTGGTCACATGACCACCTTTCGTGTCTTGCTCTGTGTAGCAGAGCTGCAATAGCATCTTCGACACCAATTTCAACCATGGGGAAACATAAGAATTGTGACCTCGCAGTAGAAATCCAAGCCAAATATGCCCCAGAAGATTCCCAGAATGACGAGGATAATGAGGATGAAGAACCAACTGCATACACACCTATTCTAACGAAGACACAAGCGTTGCACAGTGTTATGGAATTACGATCTTACTTAGAGTCGAGAGAAAATGCATTACATTGTTTAGAAATGTTAAACAATATTGAATCTTCTGTGTTAAAAGGTGAAAAGGGGAAGCAGAAGAAGATGGAAGATCTTTTTAAAGTACTTACAGTATTGCAGAATAAGTAATGTAAACGTTGCAGTTTGTGTTGCTGTTTATGTACTGTATATGAATGCAATCATTTTTTGCAACAATTTTTATGGTTTTGTCTGCTGAAGCGTGAGGATTTTGCATTGGTTGAATTTTGAAAAGAAATACCTGTAGTCATTAAAAAAAGGAGAAAATTACATGCCATATTAAAGATCCCCCAGTCACGTGACCAGCTTCCGAGTTTTGCAGTCTCATCCTCGAGCACTATCGGTGTAGCAGAGCTCACATCTTTCATTACTGCTGCAATAGCATCTGAAACATACTGTAGTATTCTTATATACAGTACCGTTGTTCAACACCAATTTCAACCATGGGGAAACGCAAGAATTGTGATATCTGAACGAAGTACAAGGCAATGGTAGGTGTGGAGGGCAATCCAACAAAAAGCAAATCCTCCATCGCGAAAGAGTTCGACGTGCCGCAGAATACTTTATCAAGGTAAGTCATGTAAACGTTGCAATTTTTGTTTTCCATACATGTAGTTAATTGTGTTGTATTCAGATATCTTTATCGCTTGCAATAATCACTGTATTTTCATATGTACATGCTGCCGTTCGTGATTTCTTTCGTGTGTATAGAACAATGTCAAGTGCTACTCAGAGTCACTATTGCAAGAGTGCGTTATGAAAATAATAAATGACGTTTTTATTTCATGCAAGTGTTTATTTTTCACTTCACTACAATGCAAAAGCATTCGAGATACGCAATCCATGAACTCAAGGATAAAATTACATGCCATACACTGTATTGCTGACTTTTAATGAAGTTCGGCGCACGATCGGATATATCGATAGTACGGTTATCGATGAAAAGGTTTCTTCAGCCGTCATCTGTACTTCTTTGAAGGTGTCGAACGTTTCGCTTCTTATCCAAGAAACTTATTCAGCGAACTAAAGTCTTACTGGTAGTTTCGGCCCTATATATATCCCTACTGTCCAGACATGGCGGTGCCGGACTTTCCTATGATAGGTCCCTGCTCTCAGGTTGGGGGGAGCAGAGGACTATCCCATGCCGCTCCACTGATTGTTCCTATTGTTCTGACTAATGACTGGCCTGATTGCCCCATTTCCACCGGTATCACCTCATCAGTATTCCTAATCCTATTTTGCCTAAGTAGGCGGTTGTACGAACGATCCAAATTTAACCTCACCCCACCATATCGGTTTAAAGAAGGATTCAGCTGTTTTATGAAAATCGCTTCTTTTACTCCCCTTTCAAACCATCTATGTTCTTTCGCTAAGATTTTAACCTCATTGTCGTCAAATGAGTGGTTGCTAGCTTTTAGGTGCATATGTACTGCCGTGTACTGCATATGTACGGTTATATTGATATTTTTTCCAACTCCCGAGAATATCGATATAACGAGACTACTGTATATGAAACGGTCAATGGCCGTGGTGGAGGGTGCAGGGGTGAACGGCCACCCTACCCCTCCTCCCTCGCTGACTTCATTTGCAGAGGACATGGTAACGTGTATCAACACAACACACGCAGGGCAACTCTGTGGGAGTCACACACCTCACTCGGGCAGTAAGAGCGGCCGTTTCAAAGCCGTTTTGGTCACAGGCAATTGTGATGATTGTGAAAACATGATCTTGGAATGATTTGGGCATATCGTGTTTGCTTGTTCGACTAGCGATGCCTGGCTACAGAGTCTATAGCCAGACATTTGGTCTATAGTATAGACCAGTGGTTGTTAACCTGGGTTCGATCGAACCCTAGGGGTTCTGTGAGTCGGTCTCAGGGGTTCGGTGGATCTTCCGCCACAGAGGTCCACCCCTCAGTCTAGACTGCAGTTAGTAGGCACAGTCATTGTTAGAAGGGTTTGGTGAATGGACATATGAAACCGGTGGGGTTCGGTGCCTCCAACAAGATTAAGACCCACTGGTCTATAGTATAGACCAAACAGGGCATGCGCTGCTGCGAGTCAATTGTACGAGAGTCTACAAGAGGCTCACATGTCAATTGCCTTCTCCCTCCGACGATGACTGCAGTGCTGATATAAGGTAAAAGGACAAAACAAACATATGTGTCAGGTCCAACCAAAGTCATACAACGTTCAGACAGAGGAAGGTGCTGTTCTACGGACAAACCACTGCCGAGATCTTCTCAAACAACCAGCCATAGCAAGTCAACGAACAGAGACTGTTGGAACAGAGACTGTTAAAGGACCTCAAAAACCTCAGAGTCCATCCATTGTGACACCTCTAACTCCAGGACAGGGTATCCAAAAATCCTCAAGGATTGTTTTTTTTTTGCCAAATGACGCGGATAACATTTGGACCCAAGCATCTCATTCATAACATAACCAACCGTCGAGACCATAAAGTTCCTGGGACTCATCAGGATCTCTAAGGACATGAAGAGGAAGGCCAATATTAACTCCATCCCAACAGAGAATGTACTTTCTGAGACTACCAAGGAAGCTTGACCTGCTTCAGGGACTGATGAGACCAATGGTTCTTAAACTGGGTTCAATCGAACCCTAGGGGTTCGGTGAATGGTCTCAGGGGTTCGGTGGATCCTCTTCCGCAGAGGTCCACCCCTCAGTCTAGTCTGCAGTTAGGGGGCACAGTCATTGAAAGAAGGGTTTGGTGAATGAGTATATGAAACTGGTTCGGGTTCGGGCAATAGACAGCTAGGATTTTAGAGAAATTTTTAAAAATCATTGCTACCGCCCTACCAACTCTGAAGGACGAGAATCAAGACAAGGGGGCAGAAAATCTTACTGGACCCTCAACACCCTTCCCACCATCTCTTCCAGCTACCCCCTTCACGTAAGTGCTATCAAATAAAAAAAATGTGATCGGGACAACCTTAGTGTCAGAGATGTTTGTTCGGACACTGTGGCCAAAGGCTCAAACTCAGGAAGATTGTCTTTTACTGCCGGCAGGGGATGCGATTTATGACTGACGCCCAACTTCTGCAACCCTCAGCCAAGCTATTTATTGAGGGTTTTGTGCAAATTTAAGTCATACATTAGTAAAACATAAAGTCTTCTTGATTTGAATACCACGCCCCTGGTCGTCCCCTGGTACAAGCACTAACATCCATAAACTCACAGAAGGTAGACATTTGAATGTGTTGCCTTTCCATGAACTGATGGGTTTGTAACCCGGCTAATGAGCTCTTCCTGTGAAGGAGTTACCAAGTCCTAAACTACGTCCAAGGCCATGAAGATGACAGTTTAACAGGCTGTGCCTGTTCACCTCAGATTGACTCCAGCTTTTTTGTGCTTTCATTGTGTATTCTAGTCACACATGTTCAACCAACTAAGCATATAACAGCATGCGATTTAAATATGACAACTTCTATTCGGTGACAATGACATTATTCTCAATTCCAAGATTTTGCAGGGACGTTGTATATGAGAGATTCCGCATCGAACAATCCGGCGGCAGCGGCTGAAGGTGTAGCGTCACCGGTGCGCACCGCAGCTTTAATGTCTTTCAATTCCTTGACGCATATCACACGCTTGAAAATGGTATAAAAGCAGCTGTCGTGGGACAGAGAGATGGGGCGAACCATGGGGCAGAATCATCTCAGACTCATCTCGGACTCACAGACTCAAAGCGACTTGCTCAACTCCACGCCGCGATCAAGCTCTGCGCGTCACCTGCCTGGGAGATCTGACAACGAACCTACTTACAAATAAAGAGAACCATCAAACTCTAAAGGCACCTGGGGTAGGATTATCACTGCACAACAAGACGACACCCATAGATAACTTTGCGAATGCCTACTACTCCTTTTCTCTCGCCCTCTTCTTATCGGGGAGACAAGTTTGACAAAAAAACACTAACAAGATGCACATTTTTACATTGAAAACCGTTATTGTTCGCCTTCTTAATCTGGCCCACCATCTGAGAGGACTGAGGATTCATAGGCCTGTGGGGCCTGTGGGGGGTATTGGGGGGCACATTTGGTTTCGGAGAAAAAAGGATCCGTTGGGAAGTATCGAATGGGTGTTTCTCTTTCCTCTCTGGGGAGCAACTTTGTATTTGACGCTTGTTTGTGAGCGTCTTTAAGCGCCTGGCATGGACATGGAGATGACGCCGCGTCTCCCGTGTGACTCCGGGAAGACCTCGGCGACGGGGCCTTTTTTCGCTGCTTTCCTACAGCTGCGGCTCAGCGGATTAGGCGTCGTCCGCAAGGCAACATTACACAAGTGGCCTTTGAACAAAAGTCACGGCTGCTATTAATGATATGGTAATCCCTAATGGAGCTACCTCCCAGTAGTGATTATACTGACATGGGAAGAATGTCCGAAAAGTCTTGGATTGCAACTCGCCAAACAACACTGCCGCTATTGTTACCCCGGAACGCACCTACTACATCCGCACACATACGCTCGCCCCCTTGCCTCCACCCTATGAATAAAAATGAAAGCACCTCCAACCCCCTGCCCAAAAATGGATTCATAGAGAGGAAAGGGGTGGGATGTCTTGCTCGGGATCAGCCGGGGATTTCTACCGATGTGGTTCCCACACACTGACACGCTGAGATGGTGTCGCCCCGTCCTTCCAGAGTAGGACCACACAAACACTCGGCCATTGCGCCATTAATCTGCGCTCGCTGCTCACCTTTTCACCGGCGCCGAGTGACAAGGCGGCATGAACGGGTGGTCGGGCAAGTGGTGGGGCGGGGGTGGGGGGTGTCGCTGTTTGACTGAGTAAATGTTCTCTGTTGGACCAACGAAGGCACAGCGGGGCAATTTAACCCAAGTTAACTTAGTTAACTCAGTCAAGATAAAAGAACAACATACTCTGGTTCAAAAGGAAAACACATTGGGGTGGAACAGTCAGTGAATGAGCCAATACTGGATTATTTATACCCACCTCAGGGATTGGATTGGGCACGTTGGGTCAAGAATTGAATTTGAAAAATGGGTTAAAGATGAATCACGATCTTGAGTTGAAGCTAAATTAATTGCTATGAATTCAGTATTGATGTGGTTGAAGAAAAGAAAAAAATGACTGTTTTGGACCAAGTGCTGGGTTAGGTTTTCACAGTGGTGGACCATCAAGGCCTGCAAAGCCTTCTCTGCTTGGCCAAAAAATATCTGAATCACAAACTGATGTTAATTATATTTTGTCCATGAATTCTTATTAAATCATTCCAAATTGTATTTCAGCTTCCTTTCATTGCTTCTGTGCTGCTTCCAGATGTGTGTTTTTGTATGTCGTGGCTTGGAATTGAAGCGGATTTACTTGGGGCGGGATATGCATTTCGTCAATGCATGCTACAGGTTTGTGTTTGCTTTCAACATTTACCTTGGAGCAGACGTGCATATTTCACCATGACGTCCCTGATCCACTGGTGAAAAAAAAAGGCTTTGATCAGCTCCTCTTTCATTTAGAACTGCTTCATGCAACAAAGAGGGTGCAGAAAGTATATAACTCCAGGCCCATATAATTTAGGAATTAACTCATTTTTTTCTGATGACAGAAGACAGTCTAAGGTTTCTTATTCTGCATTGAATGTTTATGCTATGTGTATGTGTAAAACTCAATATTCTGTGGGTCCTGGAATATTAGTGACAATGAAAATAACCATGGCACTGGAGTGGGCACTTTATGCACATTGTCTGTCAGTGAATGAGTGAAGAAAGGTCAGACAGTTATTTCCTGGCTAACAATACCCTCGAGTGCACTTGTAGTAAATAAAACCACACTTTTTTTCAATTGCAGCTGTGGATTAATTCATACGTAGCACTACTGAAGGCCTAGCGATAAAATCCACGGCTCGCCTCTGGGTTTTGACCCAATTTGGGTTACTCAGACTCAGCAGGTTTAAGAGTCTGTAATATCGTGATCGTTTTGCAGTTGGATATCCTCGTAGTGAGAAAAATGTTAGCAAATATAGTGATCAACCCAAGCTTTGAGCGGTTGATGATGAGGTTGCGTTGTTTCGACCATTCACATTGATGGCGAACGTGCTCCCGAACCATATTTAATCGTCACTTTCGAACCATTAGAACGTGTGTGGCTTGTTTTGCATATTGTAGTGCAGCTTGACTGATATGTCAAAGTTGAGGACGGGACGGAAAAAGCGGTGAAAGGAAATACCACACAGGCGCTGACACGGGGATCAATCCCGTTGGCGTCATTGGAGTATTTGGAGCTTTTGAATAAAAAATGAGCGCGCTAGACGGTGGAGCGGTTTGATTAGGGCCATGCAAAAGAGCCTCCTAGGCCTCCTTTCTCTGCTCCTTCAGCAGCTCAAGAAAAGTCGTCTTTTTCCTCCCTTTTCACACATCCCTTTCCTCACTTGCACACTGTTGGTATTACAAAATCCCCTTTCACCAGCACCCTTGTCACCTGTCAGCTAAGCCAGGCCCGTTTGCAAGGTCTTTATCCTCCACACACACACACATTCAGTGATACATAGACACAAATCCCAAACGCACACACGCCCACCCACTTGCCCCCTTGCCCGCACACTGAAACCGCATGTCTGAGAGCTGTTACTCTTGCAGTTTAAAATTCATTACCCCTTTTCACGTTATCCAACGTCCACCCCGGTACAGAACGACAGGAGGCAGGGAAAGCTGAGAATGGGGTGTTATCTTCGGTGTGATGACCTTACTTGTGTGTGGAGCTGCTGTCTGAATGCATGGAGGCCATAATGCTATTTACTTATTCACTGCCAGACATGTGCAAAAATGTGTCCACTCCAGCCAGTGCCAGGGTTTTTGTCATCGTCATATATATATATATATATATATATATATATATATATATATATATATACATCCATCCATTTTCCGTACCGCTTATTCCTCATTAGGGTCGCGGGGGTTGCTGGAGCCTATGTCAGCTGTCTTCGGGCACAAGGCGGGGGGCACCCTGAATTGGTTGTCACTCTCACACTCACACCTAGGGACAATTTGGAGTTGTCAATCTGCCTGCCATGCATGTTTTTGGAGTGTGGGAGGAAACTGAAGGACCCGGAGAAAACCCACGCGGGTCCGGGGAGAACATGCAAACTCCACCGGGACGCAAACCGGCGACCTCTGCACTGTGAAGCCGGTGTGCTAACCACTCGACTACCGGGCCGCCCGTGTATATATATATATATATACATAAGCGGCTGGATAGCTCAGTTGATAATGCATCGGTTTGGCATATGGGAGACGAGGGTTCGAATCCCACTTGTGGCAGAGAAAAATGAGCACAATGACATCATCCAGTGTGGGTCCTTGGGCAAGACCCTTCACGCTAATGCCTACCTCATACAATGATGAGAGACAATAAATGGAATGACATGCCGGCTCAGACGTCGCCCGGCCAAACAAGGTCTGCGTCAGGTGCTGGGGAACCAGAGCACCCTGATGAAAAATGGGCTACTGGAACAAAGCGGAGATGGACGAGATGCGATAACATGGCTCTGTTGGAATGCTACTACTCAAGCAACCCTAGTCAGAGGGGTTACATGCGGAGAATGGGGGCTGAATGGTTACTTCGAAACCCACAGTCACGGTTGACCACGAAACAACTAGTAGCTCAGTGTTCCAATATCCACAAACGGCAATTGCTATCACAACTTGAGATTGATGAGGTACAACACAAATTCCGAGGTGAAGGGCCCCAGGCTGCCACATCACAGGAAGAGGTTCAACCAGAGATTGGGAGGCAAGCCCCAATGAATAATGAGATTGGGAAGCCAGCCCCAATAAATGAAATGCTGAGCGAGGCAGCAAATGACCTGAGAGATAAGATCATGGCAAGAATGAAAACTGGGCAACGAAGGCACCGATTACAACGGCTATGTGAAGTACCACCTGAAAGTCTCATAGAAACTGTGAATGCAGCACTGAGAACGATCCCGACCGGAACGATCACGGAAACCAATGAGCTGATATACACCTCAGCATCAGTGATCCTAGACATGCTTGGCTACAAGAGCAACCATGAGAGCCACGAGATTCATTACCCACCATGGAAAAGACGGTTGGAGGCCAGGATCAAGGCGGCTCGGAAAGATGTGAGTCAATTGACGGAGACCCAGAGAGGTGTGAATAAAAGGCCAATACCCAAGAGGTACTTGCAGATAACCATACCTGAAGCACTCGAAACTGCCAAACAAAGGCTCCAGGCCTTGGCCAGTCGCCTAAAGAGGTACACGAAAGAGAATGAGGCCAGAAGAATAAACAGGCTGTTCGCAACACAACCTGCGAAAGTGTACGCTCAGTGGCAGGGTTCTAACAGCAGAGCAGACCCTCCAAGGCTGGAAACTGAAAGATACTGGAAAGGCATATGGGAGAAGGAGGTCGCACATAACAGCAGTGCACAATGGCTGGTGACTCTGAAACAGGAGCACAGCAACCTCCCTGAACAGAACCCAGTTACCATCACAGCGGCAGATATACAAGGAAGAGTCTCAGGTATGAAAAACTGGACGGCACCAGGCCCGGATATGGTCCACACCTACTGGCTAAAGAAACTCACAGCTCTCCACGAGCGCCTAGCAGCACAAATGAACCAGCTGCTGATGGATGGGACTCACCCAGGATGGCTAACCGAAGGGCGAACAATCCTGATCATGAAGGATTCCTCAAAGGGTGCAGTTCCTTCCAACTATCGGCCAATAACCTGTCTCTCCACAACATGGAAGCTCATGTCAGGCATCATTGCGGCTAAGATAAGTGGACACATGGATCAATACATGAGCAAAGCACAGAAAGGCATTAGTAGAGATACTAGAGGTGCCAAACATCAGCTGCTGGTTGACAGAACAGTCGCTCAAGACTGCAGGTCCCGACATACCAACCTGTGCACAGCCTGGATTGATTACAAGAAAGCATATGACTCGATGCCACACACATGGATCAATGAATGCTTGGAGTTGTATAAGGTCAACAGGACCCTGAGAGCCTTCGTTGCAAACTCGATGAGGATGTGGAAAACCACACTTGAAGCCAATGGCAAGCCACTAACGCAAGTGTCCATCAAATGTGGCATATATCAATGTGATGCACTCTCCCCACTGCTGTTCTGCATAGGACTGAACCCCCTCAGCCAGATAATCGCCAAGACAGGCTATGGATACCGCCTCAGAAATGGAGCTACGATCAGTCACCTCCTCTACATGGATGACATCAAGCTGTATGCTAAGAGCGAAAGGGACATAGACTCCCTGATCCACACAACCAGGATCTACAGCAGTGATATCGGAATGTCATTCGGGCTGGAGAAATGTAGTCGGATGGTGACTAAGAGGGGCAAGGTAGTTCACACTGAAGGGGTCTCACTCCCTGAAGGAACAATAGCAGACATTGAAAACAGCTACAATTACCTCGGTATACCACAGGCCAATGGCAACCTCGAATTAGCAACAAGGAAAGCGGCTACGACCAAATACCTCCAGCGGGTGAGGCAAGTCCTCAGAAGCCAGCTCAATGGCAAGAACAAGACCCGGGCAATAAACAGCTATGCCCTGCCAGTGATCAGATACCCTGCAGGAATAATAAGGTGGCCAAAGGAAGAGATTCAGACCACGGATGTTAAGACCCGAAAACTCCTCACCATGCACGGAGGGTTCCATCCCAAGTCCAGCACCCTGAGACTGTACACAAGCCGTAAGGAAGGAGGCCGGGGACTAGTGAGTGTGAGAGCCACTGTCCAGGATGAAACATCCAAGCTCCATGAATACATCAAAGAGAAGGCTCCAACGGATGATGTACTCAGAGAATGTCTCAGTCAATGGGGAACAGAGGATGAGGTGCTGGAAGAGGGACAATCATGGGAGGAAAAGCCCCTACACGGGATGTACCACCGAACCATAGCAGAAGTGGCTGATCTCAAGAAGTCCTATCAGTGGCTAGAGAGGGCTGGCCTAAAGGACAGCACAGAGGCACTCATCCTGGCTGCCCAAGAGCAGGCCCTGAACACCAGAGCCATAGAGGCAGGGATATACCACACCAGACAAGACCCAAGGTGTAGGTTGTGCAAAGAGGCACTTGAGACAATTCAACACGTAACTGCAGGGTGTAAGATGCTGGCAGGGAAAGCCTACATGGAGCGCCATAACCAGGTGGCTGGCATAGTCTACCGAAACATCTGTGCGGAGTATGGACTGGAAACCCCAAGGTCAAAATGGGAAACACCTCCCAAGGTGGTGGAGAATGACCGAGCAAAAATCCTGTGGGACTTCCAGATACAGACTGACAAGATGGTAATGGCCAACCAACCAGATATCGTGGTCATAGATAAAGGGGAAAGGAAAGCCGTTGTCGTGGATGTAGCGGTCCCGAGTGATGGGAACATCAGAAAGAAGGAACATGAGAAAATCGAGAAATACCAAGGGCTCAGAGAGGAGCTGGAGAGAGCCTGGAAGGTAAAGGTGACAGTCGTGCCTGTGGTGGTCGGAGCACTTGGGGCAGTGACCCCCAAACTCGACGAGTGGTTGCAACAGATCCCGGGAACAACATCGGATATCTCGGTCCAGAAAAGCGCAGTGCTGGGAACAGCACGGATACTGCGCAGAACCCTCAAGCTTCCTGGCCTCTGGTAGAGGACCCGAGCTGAAATGGGGACAGACACCACCCATGGTGGGTGAGACGAGGATTTTTTTTTTTTTTATATATATATAAAATGTCATGTCAGCATTCTTTATATACTGAATACAAACTGTCGCATAGAAAAAATAATTAAAAACACGTTATTATCGTATTACCTTTACTTAGAAATGAAGTCCAAGTCTCTCTGTCTCAATGGAGATCACTGCCAGTGAATAAAGTCGTCCTTGATCAGTCCTGTTCTGACTGTATACATGTTTTCAGTCTTTTGTGCTGAGAATGAGTGCTCCACTGATGCTGTAGTAGCTGGAACATTGAGCACAAGCTGGAGCAACTGTGTCGCCTCAGGAATAGTTTCAATGAGACCCTTCTGTGCCAAAAAGCTGAGAAGCTGTCCAGGAGATTTACATTCATCCCTCGCCGTTTGTGAGCTATACAGTCCGGTGTTGGTCTTCCTTGAAGTATTATTTCCTGCTTCGATTCAATTTAGATATGTAATCCACCATTCTGAAAATAAAGCCAAGCAACACGAAAAAATGACTGGATGGTTGCACTTAACTTGCTAACTGTTTACTGTAGCTTGCTTTCACTAATTCTATTATTCTGCAGCCGAGGAGTCGCAAGAAGAATCTCTGGAATCACCAGCGCCCCCTGTCATGAGGCAGGAAAACTGTGCCTCACTTACGCACACACTTTTGAGCAAATTAAAATAAAATAAACACTGTTGAACAGTGTTTATAATGCACAGTGACTCTAAATTATATACACCAGCTAAACTGTAGCAATTTAGTTCGTATACTAAAAGCTTTTGAACACTTTAATACGATATGCAGAGGGACAACATTGCGGTCTCACTGCAGAGCAAGCCAGCACAGTTCATAGTGATTGCGCAATCCGTGGTCTGACACCTTCAAAAAAGTACAGATGGCGGCTGAAGAAACCTTTTCATCAATGGACCACTCCTATATGACTGAGAACTGAGAACACAGACACCGGGGTTTCCGTTGCGCCACAACAGTTTTTTTGTCATTTCATTTCAATTCCAGGACCCACAGACTATTGAGTTTTTGGACCACATAAACATTCAATGTAACGTAAGAAACTTTAGGCTCTCTTTTTTCATTACAAACATAGTTAATTCCTAAATTATATAGGTCTGGAGTTATATGAGCTTGAAATGATGGCGGCTGTCCATATTACAATGCAATGCATACATATTGGTTTATATAGCGCTTTAACAACCGCTGAAGCTGGAACAAAGCGCTAACACGGACAAAAGTGAAATGCTGCCCACTTGTGGAAAAGAAAAAACAGTTCCAGAGGCCATGGCCAGCACTTTATTGGCATCCAAGTATGAAAAAACAAAACCAAAACAAATTTGGGAATGGTGTTCTACGTAATATCTTCAATAGATGTCACAAAATAAACCGCCGTTTGAACAGGGGTTTGTAGACTTTGATGGGAATTCTTTGTGGAGGATGCTTCAGTGAAAGATGTCCAAGTGACGGCGGACACTGCAGCTCACGCGGCTGCGGGTTTAGCGCACAGGGGCAGTTGCCAGCACACATGTGGGGGGGGGGGTCGCGGGTTCATGGGGTCAATCGTCGGCCGATCCCTTAATCAAAGGGTCAGCAATACATTGTCCGGGGCACACAAATTGATTTATCAGACCTCCGTGTACTAATGGGTCTTTTCATGGGCTATCTTAAGTCATTCACTGCCATCCACAAATTTATGTGGGAATTGAAAATATGATGTAGAGCACGATTCCTGGATTTGTTTTTTTTTTCTTGTTTGGGTGCCGATAAAGCGCTGACCATGGCCTCTTGCTATGTTTTTACCTTTCCACAAGGGGCAGCATTTCCCTTTTTTCTATGTTAGTGCTTTGTTCCAGCTTCAGCTGTTGTTAAAGCTCTATATAAACCAATACGTATGTATTGCATTGTATTTTGGACAGACGCCCCCATTTCAGGCTCAGATAACCAGACCCATATAATTTGTGAATTAACTATTTTTTTTCTCATGAAAGAAGAGAGTCTCGGATTTCTTCTTACACTGCATTGAATGTTTATGTAGTCCTGAAACTCAATATTCTGTGGATCCTGGAATTTGAGTGACAATGACAAAAACCCTGGCACTGGAGTGGACACCTTTTTGCACATGTCTGGCATTGAATGAGTTAATGACATTTTCAATTAACTGTTGACCTCTCAGTATTTTTTGGACATGTATGACGACATCCCGTACGTTGTCTTGGAAACCTTGTGACTGTTAGCTAGTTTTGAATCCTTAAATGTAGCATTATTGGAAGAAAATGTGAAATTTTCCATCTAGCTGTTTCACTGCATGTCATTCTACTGTTGAAGTGTACCGAATAAATTGTCAGGGGGGGGGGGCTTTCCAAGCACGTTCCCCTCCTGTTGGGACTGATCTTGTTATCCTCCAACATGGACTGTGAGCAACGTTGACTTTGTCTCATTCATCCAATTTGGTGGTGAAGATTCCAACTATCGGCCAATAACCTGTCTCTCCACAACATGGAAGCTCATGTCAGGCATCATTGCGGCTAAGATAAGTGGACACATGGATCAATACATGAGCAAAGCACAGAAAGGCATTAGTAGAGATACTAGAGGTGCCAAACATCAGCTGCTGGTTGACAGAACAGTCGCTCAAGACTGCAGGTCCCGACATACCAACCTGTGCACAGCCTGGATTGATTACAAGAAAGCATATGACTCGATGCCACACACATGGATCAATGAATGCTTGGAGTTGTATAAGGTCAACAGGACCCTGAGAGCCTTCGTTGCAAACTCGATGAGGATGTGGAAAACCACACTTGAAGCCAATGGCAAGCCACTAACGCAAGTGTCCATCAAATGTGGCATATATCAATGTGATGCACTCTCCCCACTGCTGTTCTGCATAGGACTGAACCCCCTCAGCCAGATAATCGCCAAGACAGGCTATGGATACCGCCTCAGAAATGGAGCTACGATCAGTCACCTCCTCTACATGGATGACATCAAGCTGTATGCTAAGAGCGAAAGGGACATAGACTCCCTGATCCACACAACCAGGATCTACAGCAGTGATATCGGAATGTCATTCGGGCTGGAGAAATGTAGTCGGATGGTGACTAAGAGGGGCAAGGTAGTTCACACTGAAGGGGTCTCACTCCCTGAAGGAACAATAGCAGACATTGAAAACAGCTACAATTACCTCGGTATACCACAGGCCAATGGCAACCTCGAATTAGCAACAAGGAAAGCGGCTACGACCAAATACCTCCAGCGGGTGAGGCAAGTCCTCAGAAGCCAGCTCAATGGCAAGAACAAGACCCGGGCAATAAACAGCTATGCCCTGCCAGTGATCAGATACCCTGCAGGAATAATAAGGTGGCCAAAGGAAGAGATTCAGACCACGGATGTTAAGACCCGAAAACTCCTCACCATGCACGGAGGGTTCCATCCCAAGTCCAGCACCCTGAGACTGTACACAAGCCGTAAGGAAGGAGGCCGGGGACTAGTGAGTGTGAGAGCCACTGTCCAGGATGAAACATCCAAGCTCCATGAATACATCAAAGAGAAGGCTCCAACGGATGATGTACTCAGAGAATGTCTCAGTCAATGGGGAACAGAGGATGAGGTGCTGGAAGAGGGACAATCATGGGAGGAAAAGCCCCTACACGGGATGTACCACCGAACCATAGCAGAAGTGGCTGATCTCAAGAAGTCCTATCAGTGGCTAGAGAGGGCTGGCCTAAAGGACAGCACAGAGGCACTCATCCTGGCTGCCCAAGAGCAGGCCCTGAACACCAGAGCCATAGAGGCAGGGATATACCACACCAGACAAGACCCAAGGTGTAGGTTGTGCAAAGAGGCACTTGAGACAATTCAACACGTAACTGCAGGGTGTAAGATGCTGGCAGGGAAAGCCTACATGGAGCGCCATAACCAGGTGGCTGGCATAGTCTACCGAAACATCTGTGCGGAGTATGGACTGGAAACCCCAAGGTCAAAATGGGAAACACCTCCCAAGGTGGTGGAGAATGACCGAGCAAAAATCCTGTGGGACTTCCAGATACAGACTGACAAGATGGTAATGGCCAACCAACCAGATATCGTGGTCATAGATAAAGGGGAAAGGAAAGCCGTTGTCGTGGATGTAGCGGTCCCGAGTGATGGGAACATCAGAAAGAAGGAACATGAGAAAATCGAGAAATACCAAGGGCTCAGAGAGGAGCTGGAGAGAGCCTGGAAGGTAAAGGTGACAGTCGTGCCTGTGGTGGTCGGAGCACTTGGGGCAGTGACCCCCAAACTCGACGAGTGGTTGCAACAGATCCCGGGAACAACATCGGATATCTCGGTCCAGAAAAGCGCAGTGCTGGGAACAGCACGGATACTGCGCAGAACCCTCAAGCTTCCTGGCCTCTGGTAGAGGACCCGAGCTGAAATGGGGACAGACACCACCCATGGTGGGTGAGACGAGGATTTTTTTTTTTTTTATATATATATAAAGTCATGTCAGCATTCTTTATATACTGAATACAAACTGTCGCATAGAAAAAACAATTAAAAACACGTTATTATCGTATTACCTTTACTTATAAATGAAGTCCAAGTCTCTCTGTCTCAATGGAGATCACTGCCAGTGAATAAAGTCGTCCTTGATCAGTCCTGTTCTGACTGTATACATGTTTTCAGTCTTTTGTGCTGAGAATGAGCGCTCCACTGATGCTGTAGTAGCTGGAACATTGAGCACAAGCTGGAGCAACTGTGTCGCCTCAGGAATAGTTTCAATGAGATCCTTCTGTGCCAAAAAGCTGAGAAGCTGTCCAGGAGATTTACATTCATCCCTCGCCGTTTGTGAACTATACAGTTCGGTGTTGGTCTTCCTTTAATTATTATTTCCTGCTTCGATTCAATTTATATATGTAATCCACCATTCTGAAAATAAAGCCAAGCAACACGAAAAAATGACTGGATGGTTGCACTTAACTTGCTAACTGTTTACTGTAGATTGCTGTCACTAATTCTATTATTCCGCAGCTGAGGAGTCGCAAGAAGAATCTCTGGAATCACCAGCGCCCCCTGTCATGAGGCAGGAAAACTGTGCCTCACTTACGCACACACTTTTGATCAAATTAAAATAAAATAAACACTGTTGAACAGTGTTTATAATGCACAGTGACTCTAAATTATATACACCAGCTAAACTGTAGCAATTTAGTTCGTATACTAAAAGCTTTTGAACACTTTAATACGATATGCATAGGGACAGCAATGCGGTCTCACTGCAGAGCAAGCCAGCACAGTTCGCATAGTGATTGCGCAATCCATGGTCTGACACCTTCAAAGAAGTACAGATGACGGCTGAAGAAACCTTTTCATCGATGGACCACTCCTATACGACTGAGAACTGAGAACACAAACGCCGGGGTTTTCGTTGCGCCACAACAGTTTTTTTTGTCATTGTCACTGAAATTCCAGGACCCACAGACTATTGAGTTTTTGGACAACATAAACATTCAATGTAACGTAAGAAACCTTAGGCTCTCTTCTTTCATTAGAAAAATGGTTAATTCCTAAATTATATGGGTCTGGAATTATATGAACTTGAAATGATGGCGGCTGTCCATATTACAATGCAATGCATACATATTGGTTTATATAGCGCTTTAACAACCGCTGAAGCTGGAACAAAGCGCTAACACGGACAAAAGGGAAATGCTGCCCGCTTGTGGAAAAGAAAAACCAGTTCCAGAGGCCATGGCCAGCACTTTATTGGCATCCAAGCATGAAAAAACAAAACCAAAACAAATTTGGGAATGGTGTTCTACGTAATATCTTCAATAGATGTCACAAAATAAACCGCCGTTTGAACAGGGGTGTGTAGACTTTGATGGGAATTCTTTGTGGAGGATGCTCCAGTGAAAGCTGTCCAAGTGACGGCGGACACTGCAGCTCACGCGGCTGCGGGGTTAGCGCACAGGGGCAGTTGCCAGCACACATGTGGGGGGGGGGGGGGGGGGGGGGGGGGGGGGGTCGCGGGTTCATGGGGTCAATCGTCGGCCGATCCCTTAATCAAAGGGTCAGCAATACATTGTCCGGGGCACATAAATTGATTTATCAGACCTCCGTGTACTAATGGGTCTTTTCATGGACTATCTTAAGTCATTCACTGCCATCCACAAATTTATGTGGGAATTGAAAATATGATGTAGAGCACGATTCCTGGATTTGTTTTTTTTTTCTTGTTTGGGTGCCGATAAAGCGCTGACCATGGCCTCTTGCTATGTTTTTATCTTTCCACAAGGGGCAGCATTTCCCTTTTTTCTATGTTAGTGCTTTGTTCCAGCTTCAGCTGTTGTTAAAGCTCTATATAAACCAATACGTATGTATTGCATTGTATTTTGGACAGACGCCCCCATTTCAGGCTCAGATAACCAGACCCATATAATTTGTGAATTAACTATTTTTTTTCTCATGGAAGAAGAGAGTCTCGGATTTCTTCTTACACTGCATTGAATGTTTATGTAGTCCTGAAACTCAATATTCTGTCGATCCTGGAATTTGAGTGACAATGACAAAAACCCTGGCACTGGAGTGGACACCTTTTTGCACATGTCTGGCATTGAATGAGTTAATGACATTTTCAATTAACTGTTGACCTCTCAGCATTTTTTGGACATGTATGACGACATCCCGTACGTTGTCTTGGAAACCTTGTGACCGTTAGCTAGTTTTCAATCCTTAAATGTAGCATTATTGGAAGAAAATGTGAAATTTTCCATCTAGCTGTTTCACTGCATGTCATTCTACTGTTGAAGTGTACCGAATAAATTGTCAGGGGGGGGGGGCTTTCCAAGCACGTTCCCCTCCTGTTGGGACTGATCTTGTTATCCTCCAACATGGACTGTGAGCAACGTTGACTTTGTCTCATTCATCCAATTTGGTGGTGAAGATGCGGGTACTTCCGCTTACACGGACGGACAGGGGTCATGGAGCTGCTGTGTAAACTTTTGAACCCTGACAAACTGACAAATCGGACCACAAAAGGGAGCGGAAGACTTTTTTTTTTATCCCTTTTAGTTGTTAGTACCTTTGTAAACGTTTTGACTTTTTGAACCTTAGACACAATGTGTACGTATAGTGTACGAGGAGTCAAGCTTCTGCTTCATGTTTAAATGTGCACTCTAGAAAATAAACAGAGTTGATTTGTGGGTGCGAAAATGGCACCTTTCAATTCTTGTTCAATGTGGAAGATTATAATCTAAATATTTCTTCTAAAAATAGCAACATGGTAAAGGGTGGTTTTAGATTTACTCAAGAGTCATGGTTGACTCTCACCCGCAGAAAAAATATCCTGATCCTGTGACTGTAAAGTGTCCTTGAGAGTTTTGTAAGGCGCTTATAAATGAAATGTATTATTATTATTATAAGCCTTAACCAAAATCGTAACCTAATTTTTAAACCAAAACCAACATATTACAGACACTCCCCAATTTACAAACATTCGAGTTATGAATAATAGTACATACGAACATTTTGAGAATGTTCGGACAGAGATGCTTTGGCGGCGGAGAGTATGTGGGCGGGGAGGAAATCCCTCTTCCCAGTTGATGCTCCAGGAGGACGCGATGCTAATAAAAAGCAATGGCTGCAGGCACGTAATTCAGTAATTACATGTCAACAGCTTCAGTAATGGTTTACTGAAGACTCAAGGATATATGTTGTCGTACAACAATAGGTGTGAATTTATTTGACGACTGTTTCATACTTCACCGTTCTATATCCCATACAAAATACAGCACTGAAGCAACTTACAAACAAATTCGCCTTATGAACGCACGCTCGGAACGTATCTCGTTCTTAAAGTGGGGAGTGTCTCTACCTCTCACTTATCCTTTCGAGAAAGCAAAAAACCCAAAAGAATTATCATAGAGGACAACACCATTTTTTTGTTTCCTAACTAACATCAGAAAAAGGTTTTATAGCATCTAAAATACCCAAAACACACAGGTTGATATTTTTAGTCAAATGCAAAACACCAATACAAATTACTTAAAGTGTCCCAATACTACTTCAAAATGACCTCAGAAAGTTTCAGTTTCAGAAGGTCCCGCCCCCTTGTTCGTGACGTCACGCCAGGACGTCTTGCCTTGCTCTAGAATCAAAACAATGGCTTCAGATTCGGAAAAGAAGCTTTCTTGTTACTCATCCAGTTGTGAATATGATTTAAATAGTTCTGAAGAGGAAAGCATAAATGTTTGCAATCGATAAAAGAAGTCCTTCCGTATCGATTCGAGCCATCAATGACAGCAATGTAGCGTCCCAGAAAATACACAAGATGGCGCCCAAGCTCCATTGGAAATGGGCTGATTTGTCTGCTGGGAATTTGTGTCAGCGAATATCAAATAGTAGTCTCGGTGCAACACACAACGATTCACTATCGCGTTATTTATGTGTTTTCCTTCTAATTTCGCCATCAACACAGATCAATACAACGTTTTCAGGCCAAACAAAGTACCCAAAATGCATTGTGTGTCGCTTTCTCGGTCAGGGGCGTTCCTTCAGTGACGTCACGTACGGACTCGTCACCAACTCGAAAACAAGACTTCCTGAATATTCAGCACGAGTCTTAAAATGTGAAATATAGCTATATACGATGGAATCTTTGTAAAATACGCTCAGTAGAAGTCATTTGAAGTGATTTTACAAATTATGGACACAACTTGTCCGGAGGTGTCGGTTGTCCTTTCAAACTAACATCTTTTCTTCCTGGTTTCTCACCAATGCCATCTTTCAGTCTTTCGCTCTCTCCATCCATCATTACTATCTTCCGTCTCCATCATCTGCCCCCGTCCCCCTCGCTGACTGTGTGTCTCCATCACATCCAGATTGGTCACGCTGAAGCTTTGAAACTTCTGTCAAAAGGTACACACGCCGCATCCGCGCACGGCTACTTTGGATTTACATGGAACGAGGCCAAGAGAAGAGAAATAATCAAATAATCTTCTTTTGCCTGAGCTACAGCTCCAGCCAGCCCCCCCGACTGCCCCGTGGATTTGAGGCCACCGGCTCATCCTCAAAGAACAGTGGGATTCCAGTATTGTGGAGCAATAAACATGTATTTTTAAAATACTAATAAATTGGGAATTCTACATCAGAATCAAAACTGAATGAAGGAGAAGGTACACAATAAAATGGCATTCAGACTGTTGACTGTGGCAACGGTCTTCCTTCAAATCGTGAATTTCACCTTCACAAATGTCAAACTGACCAAAGCATATTTTCTAGTCTTTTGGTTTGACATGTCAACCATAAATTGCTCATTATGAAGACCGTAATTTCCAGTGTGTAAGGTGCACCGGAGTATAAGGCGCACTTTCAATGAAAGAAAAAAGTTTGCCAAATCTAATATACAAATATTGTCATGATCTGGTTGGCGACCAACAGGGGGGGGGGGCGCTGTCGGCCCCGCCTACACCTGCACAGGTGCTGGTCGTCCCGATCAGATTGGCGACCAGCGGGTAGCGACGTCAGCCCTGCCTGCAGCCTCGCAGGTGTTGGTCGTTTAATCATTGACACTTAAAAAAGGACACCCGGCACGATCATCCGGTGCCGGTTCATTGTTTGTTTGCTGCTTGTTGGCTGCATGCATTGTGTACGTGTTTGTTTAACCTTGGCGGACTTTTACTTTTGGTCTTCTTTTTACTTTGTATTTTTTCCATTCAGATGATTTTGATGTTTTACATTTTGTTCCTGCTGACTTTATTTTAATACAATTTGTCAAACACAACCTCCTGCTCCCTCCTGCCTGCTTTTTGGGATCCGCACCCGCCATCACCACCTCGCAAACCGTGACAAATATATACAAAAAAATCCGAATATGAGGCACGCCACATGCAGGTGCTACAGTAGAGGCTGGGCTTACACACGACTTCCACGGGGGGAAATAGAGCTGGTGGCTGCTGACAGTCTTTGCCTAACCTGTTGCGGCTCAATATGAGTTGTTCTATAAGGCGCACCTGCGTATAAGGCGTAGGTACATCTTTTGAAGAAAATAAAAGCTTTTGGGTGCGCCTTCTACACCAAAAAATACAATACTTATAATACAATAATAATAATAATAATAATAATAATAATAATAATAATAATAATAATAAGGCATGATTGAAAAAAAAATCATGCTTTCAATGATGTAAAAATATTGATTGAAAAAAATAAAAGATTTTATCTGGTTTTAACCAAACGAGAGCAATGCATTAATGTATGGTGCAATAAAATCTCATAAAATAGTACTTTGAGATAACATGACATATGAGATGAGGTGGGCTACCGTCAAGCAATTGGATATTGTCTATCTCCATGTGTTGCTGCACTATTTGTGTTCCTATATTTAATACTTACGTCATTCACTGCCATTCACGAATTTATTCCGGAATTGAAAATATGACATAGAGCGCCATTCCTAATGTGTTTGGTTTTTTTCATGCTTGGGTGCCGATAAAGCACTGGCCATGGCCTCTGGCTAGGCTTTTTTCTTCCACAAGGGGTCAGCATTTCCCTTTTTTTACATGTTAGCGGTTTGTTACAGCTTCACCTGTTGTTAAAGTGCTGCTATAAACCAATATGTATGAATTGCATTGTATTTTGGACAGCCGCCGTCATTTCAATCTCATATAACTCCAGACCCATAAAATTTAGGAATTAACTCATTTTTTTCTGATGAAATAAGAAAGTCTAAGGTTTCTAACGCTGCATTAAAGGTTTATGTAGTCATAAAACTCAAAATTCTGTGGGTCCTGGAATTCAAGTGAAAATGACAAAAACCCTGGCACTGGAGTGGACACATTTGCACATCGTCTGGCAGTGAATGAGTCAGTGAAATACTAACAATTTCAATAATTGCACTTTGGAAGTCAAGCACAAGCAAATAAGTTTCTAGATCTGCTCCATGCTAAGATGGGACACTTTAATTTGTGCTTGTCACCCTTTAAATACACATTAACTATCGTCAAATGGAACTAATAATCCTTATAAACACACACGCGCGCACACACACACACACTTTCTCCCAATACGTCACGGTAGTGACTGTAGTGGATGTGCAGCGCTTTCAGTGAATGTTGATGAGGGTCGTGGGGTGTTTTTTTTTTTTTTAACTGTCTGACACCTGCAGCTCTTCATACTCAAAATGCAAATCCCCTCCATGATCCCCTCCCTCAAACTGACAGATCTTATCAAGAAACGACTTTTTTTTCCTCATGCTCAAAATCTTTACCCAACCTCATCACTGAATGATATCACACTGTATATAGAAACTTGAGAAGGCAAGTTGCGGGGTAAAATATTGTAAAAGAAAGTGAAAGGTCAGAAATGTAGAATGCAAGGGGGAAACACTGACTTGTCGTATTCATAAAAGTAGCTAAAATCATCGTCATCAATGAGGATTTTGTATGAGAATTGAACACATATACGACGAACAATTTGAAGTTGGAAAGTGAAAAATGTTAAAGAAAATAAATTGATTGATGTCAAATGTTGATTCATTTTGGAAATTTTGTGCAGAAATGCACAATTCTGAAAAATTCATTCACTGCCAGATGTGCAAAAATGTGTCCACTCCAGTGCCAGGGTTTTTATCATTGTCAGTCGAATTCCAGAACCCACAGAATATTGAGTTTTAGGACTACATAAACATTCAATGCAGCAAAAGAAACATTAAACTCTCTTCTTTCATCAGAAAAAAAATAGTTAATTCCCTAAATTATATGGCTCTAGAGTTATATAAGCTTCAAATAAGTGTGACTATGACTACTCAAAATACAATACATAGAGCTTTAGCAACAGCTGAATCTGGAACAAAGCGCTAACATGGAAAAAATGGAAATGCTGCACCCTTGTGGATGAAAAAAAACCTTGCCAGAGGCCATGGCCAGCGCTTTATAGGCACCCGAACAAATTCGGGAATGGCGCTCTACGTCATATTTTCAAATCATTAATGGCAGTGAATGAGTTAAAGGTGAAAAATAGGTGTTGAGATCTCTTGAAATAGCTTAACATTTTTTGTCAATTTAGAAATGGCGTGGATAAAAAAAAAAGTCTGATTTAATTTGGGAATGCTGTCTTGGAAAATGCGGGTAAAAAAAGTATCTATAAAATGTATTTCATTTGTATTGCAATTTGTATTTCATTTGTATTTCCAAATGTATTTCATTCACTTCGTTTGTACTCACTTTGACTTTTACATCCCAAATTTGTCCACGGGTGTGCAGACTTTTTTATCTCCACTGTTAAAATACTATCGCTGTCGTGTTGACAGTGCGGGACGTTTTAAATGAGATCAGATAAATTGCCGATAATGTAGGATGTCGGCCACAACAAGTGGAGCGAGTTTAGGAATAAGCCGTAAGTGGCAGGTGCAAGCAATGCCTGCTGCCCTGCCGGCTGCGTGAAGAGCTCACGTGAGAGGGACACTCCATCCCCGGCAAACCTTCTGTGTCTGCCAGCTGAGATTCAACTCTGACCTCGTGGGGGGTTGGGGTCGGGAGCCCCACTCAGTCTGGGCTGCTCCTCCATGCCAAGGTCGAATAAAGTGCGGTGTTATTTCTAATGTGTCGCCCAATAAAAGCCTCCCGTTTGAGAGTTGCCTCTTAGCTCATCAGTGCCACCGACTGGCCGATGTGGGAAGGTCAAGGAGCGGTAAAAGTCTAGTAAAACCCAGTGGTGGGCCGTGGATTTCATTGCTCGGCCTTCAGTAGTGCTACGTCTGAATTAATCCACAGCTGCGACTGAAAAAAGTGTGGTGTGATTTACTACAAGTTCACTAAAGGGTACCATTAGCCAGAAAATAACTGACCAGATTTCTTAATGATGTCCATTTTTTCTTCAAAAGTCCATCTTAAAAATGGCTTTAACAGTAAATCTCCAAACTAATATATTCCTTCCTCACCTTCAGCCATTGTGGGTTGACAAATATAATTGTATTTTATTTATTATTGTATCTATGCTTGTCTGTGACTGTAAAGTGTCCTTGAGAGCTTCGAAAGGCGCTTGAAATAAAATGTATTATTATTATTATTATTATTATTATTATTATTATTATTAAAACCACTATTAAATCAACTCAACATATTTGTTAATGCTAGTAGCTACCGATACAGTGTGCTAGCTCTGGCCAGTATGCGATTGTAACTAGCAGCTCGTGATAAGAGCAGATTTCGCAAACTATGATTGGCCAATCACTCGCCAATCATAGTTTGCGAAAACTGCAAGAAGGCGTTGGTACCGCTTTTGGGATGCCAAATCGAAATCTGATTGGCTAAAGCAACCGTTTGATCCACACATTTGATGGGACAGGACCCGCAGAACTGATTGTGCAGGCGTCCATGTAGATTTCTGACCCTGGTAACAAATGATAGCGGAACTGTGATTGGTTCATTGCTGAAATACGAAAGCACACATCTGGAAGCAGCGCAACAGGGGAAAAGTAATGAAAGGGAAACTGAAAGACAATTTGGAATTACTTAGTAAAAATTCATGGACAAAATATAATTAACATTAGTCTGTGATACAGATATTTTTAGGCCAGCAGAAAAGGCTTTGCAGGCCTTGACGGTCCGCCACTGTTAAAACCATTTTGAGCTGATGCGTTTTTATTTTGTATCTAGCCTCAGAAATATGATTTGAGGGTCATATTTCTTGTAATAATTTAGTTTTCACCTAAAAATGCTGTATGTTCAAATTCTTTTGTTAGCTTAGGTCAAGGCTTGATTCCCTGCAGATAAAAAAAAGATTAAATGGTAAATGTGACCCATAGTATTTATTATTTAATAATAACCTGATTAATCGTGAAGGAATAAACCCTAACATCATTAATTAATAATAATACATTTTCAAAACTCTTAAGGACATTTTCTAGTCACAGGATTAATTGTAATTATCATTTCCTAAAATTCACAATTTTAATGTTTATTTAATTATGATAAAAGATTGCATACATTTTGTTATAAAAATATATTATTTATAAATTTCAAAAAATAATAAAGAATCACTGATGAGATATATTTTAAATATTTTTACCTGTACCTTATAAAGTGACCAGTGAATACTGTCCACTGTCGCCACGGTGTGGTGTTAAAGTGCGCTGCAGCACAATTGAGGTTGAATTTCCCTTTTCACGATTTTGGCTCAAGTTGTTGTCCAAATAAATACGTTTAAATCATCAAATACTGTTAGTTTCATTTGTTGTGTAAAACCTGCATTGTTAGCTAATTTTTTCAAACATCAATGTCATGAGCGAGTTGACAGCGGGGCGGGGCCTCCGCTCCCGACGCCCGCCAGCTTCTGTCAATTCCCTCATCACCGACTGTTGGACATTTAAACCCGACGCTGGCACTTACCCAGCGTCGGAAGATACGTCGTCTCGCGCCTTGCCCGTACCTTGAACTTTAATTCAGTACGTGAGTTGCTTCGCCCGAGAATTATCTAGCCACGATCGCGTCTGTTTGTATGTATACGATGCGTATGCTATTTTGCACCCTCGCGTGCCTTTTATTTCGTTAGTTGGTGTGGTTGGGTGGATTGCCGCCGCCCGCCCACTAGCCTTGCTGTTTTTGTCACTTTTGTTTTACAAACCTTTTACCGGGTCCGTGTCATCTTGAACCCGCGCTTTCTGTTAATAAATCTTCTGCCTGCACCAACGCCTCTGTCACCTGCTTGGCGATCCACTACCACTCCCTACGTTCCCACTCGTCAGCTGCCACTGTCGTCGTCGGAACGTGCCACTATTGAGCAGGTGTTCAAATAAATCGAACGAATTGTGAGGGCTAATGTGTCTAGAAGAAGTGTGGTCGTGAAAGAATATTCTTCCCGTGCGTAAAAGTTGATGACGGACGCTGAAACGCGCACCAGGCGTTGTCCATCAGGATTATTAATTGACCACATTTTATGCATGAAAAGTGTGAATAAGTCAGAGAATCGAATGACAAACTACTGACTACCAACTACTGAAATAAACCAATCAATTAACTCGTGCGAAAAAGTTAACGAATCAAACGTGCGTAAAAGTGAATCAAGTAATTAAAAACATTAAGAGGAGCGTCAAATTTACATGCGTTAGTTAACACAATCGCTACCGAAGTGAATTAATCAAATCTCCATGTTCATAATTCGTGGGCAAAACTTGCTTCCGCCTTACGTGTTGTGAATATGGAGCCGAACTTTTTTTTGAACGCACAGCAATGATGGCTCTCACCTTGCCAAGTTAGATTTCTGTGCATCACCTTTGAGGCTCATTTTACACTTCTGTGAGTCAGTTTAATACTTGACTCGATCAGAAGCAGTGAAAGGAAAAGTGCCAAATTTAACTTGTGGACCTGTAACTTCATACTCAGACGTTCTCAAGTGAAATTGACATGAATTAAAATATATAATGAGGTAACCTACACTTCGCGTTTTCCTCAAAGAAAATAATGGAAGGATGGAGGGGGCAACTGTAAAGACAGGATTTTCACTCACGGTGGCACACTGTAAAACCCAACAAGTTGAAACTACTCAAAATGTTTGTGGCAACTGATTATGTCAACATTTTTGAGTAGTGGAAATACATTTTTTTGTAGTTTGACTGAACTTAAAAGATGTACTTTCAGTTTACTGTAATGTTTTTTTGTTATCTTAATTTTTAAGTTAAAATTAGGTTTCATATTTAAGCTTAACCAACTCAAATTTATGTTACATGAAAACATATATTCATGTATACTGTACTTACATTTGCCTTCTATGTCTAAAAACAAAAAACACACCTCACATGTCTGTTTTAGTTCACAATTTTTATAAAGGTTTAAACCAACCTTTGATAAAACAATGATAACATTACCAAAATACACAGCATCTCCACGTACCAAAACAACAAATAAACCCCTGAGCAGTTCTTTTTTAGTAATTAACACAACATCATGATAAAGATGTGAAATAAACACAACAAAACAAAACAGAAAAAACAACAAATTATACTCTGCTGTTCTGTTAAAAAACACATTCATACATAAGCATATACTTGAATAAATACAAGAGAATATATTTCAATGTACTCGCTTTTACCTTGATTTGCACCTTAAGGTGCAAATCAAGGTAAAACTTACTAAAGACAAACAGTATTCATAAAATGAAAAAAGACATTTTGGTGGTATCCAAGTTTACACATCAAATTATTAATAGAAAATCAGTCACAAACAGTACATCAATGTTGAGGTATACAAAGCAGAGTAAAACTATGAAATTACTTATCCAGTGTTGCTTTGTTCCGTAATATTGGAGGCACTGGTGCCTTAAATGTTGCGGAATAAAGCATTTTTCAAACTTAGCAGGCGTGGTTTGAGTGGTCTTTTATCATCAAGACACAGCAGTATTTTCTGAGGTGAATGTGAATCTGTGGATTAATTTTTTTGGATAATCTAAATGCAATGTGTGTCGCTTTGTGCAAGCGGGTTCGGTAAATGATACAACTTCTGGATAGAGTTGAGGTTCTTTATTAGGACGGCTGTGTTGGTTGGAGGGAGAAGTAAATTGACATGTGTGGCTCTCGTAGTCTCTCATCAGACTGACTTGCGCGCATGCTCCTTTTGTCTTTAGCCAGGCATCACTAGTTGAACATGCAAATACGATATGATCATATCATTACACAATGCATAGATTACACCAAACAAGAGGAGGTTGTGCATCAGCCAACCTGGGGAGACATCTCACAATAATGCCATCTTCTATCACAACAGAAATGCTGTCGAGGTTAAACAAGATGGCGCTAGTGAGGTTGTCAGTTGTCACGGAGAGAAGTGCGACAGGAGTGTTTTCAATGTCTGGATCCTCTTCCCACTGCAAAATACACACACACATACACATACAGAATAAAGTAAAAGGTTATAGAGATGAGTCAAGAAACTGGATTTGGTGTTATGCACTGGAATTACATGCAGAAATAAAGATGAGTTTACATTTCCTTGTCTTTAAACAACACTTGCATGCAATTTAGTTAAGTTAGTTGGTTAAATTAACAGGCTTTTAGGAGTCATGATTTGTTCTCTTTATCTTGACTCAAAAATCTCAGCCAAGTGTGATTTTGGGATTTATTTTCACATTAGGAACCCAGGTAGGCACTTAAGTATTCTTGGGCCCAATGTCTGTTTTGTTTGATAAGAATTAACACAAACATGCCGGTGCTCGGGCACTATATCGAGTACAGTGCCCGAGTACAAGCATGTTCGCTTGAAAAGCTGGTCTCGTGCTTGAATTGCTATTTCAGGAATGGAATACTAGAGATGTGAATGCATCAGTTTGACAAATAGTATGAGACAGATATTCTTTCTTCCTCGATATTTAACTTTGTTTAAACTCAACTACTTTCTACATTCAACAAGAGGCATAAATTTGTCACAGATTTCTTAAAAGCTTGGCCGTGCAAAAAGAAGTGATGCCTCAGCACCAATAGGCCAGGCCAAATAGATGATCACTGTGATTTTTAAGAAGACAGATTTTGTTTGCTCAAAAAAGATAAACAACATGTATAGTATATATTGTGGCCATAGATAGACATTTGTGTTAAGTCAGGCAATACATACATTGCATGTCTTGAAGAACTCTGTGTCATCTTCTTGTAGGTATGATGGGAGCGCAGGAAGGGCCAGACTGCATCTCATCATGGTGTTCCATTATCAAAAGTAAGAGGAGACAAAAGCAGTCTTAATTTGGAGAAAGCGACATGATCTTAACATTGCAGCACTTGTCTGCAGCATCTCAAAACCAAGACAGTACATGCCCTATATAGAAAATTAAGTTTAACTTCCAAAAATCCAAAAGATGGCAAGAATTTGTTTTTAAGTAGCTTTTTTAAACCTGAGAGGAAAAAAAACAAACACATCCTATTTTAAAAGAAAACATAAGTAGAGCAGGAGTTTGTCAATAGCTCAGTATAGCTTCAATTTACCGTATTTTTTGGATTATACGTCGCTCCGGATTATAGGTCGCACCAGCCAAAAAATGCATAATTAAGAAGAAAAAAACATATATAGGTCGCACTGGAGGATAAGTCGCATTTTTGGGGAAAATTTGATAAAATCCAACACCAAACAACATACATGTCATCTTGAAAAGCAATTTAAAATAAACTAATTAAATTAAAATAAAGTAGAGAACATCAGGCTCCGTTTCACTTCCTTTTTTTTCCCAACATAACACCGCAGCTCTCGCTCTACGCAACTCCGATGGACACACCTCCTTTTTGGTAACCCAGAACAGTCTTTTACAAGAGTTATTCAGATAACTCTAGCACAAAGGAGATGTTAACAAGTTTACCAAAATATCAGGTTTTACTCCAAATCACCAAATCCAAGGAAATCTTCATCCTCTGTGTCACTTTTAAATAACTCCCCCAACTCGGCAGGTAGAAAAGGCGCCACTTCCTCTTCTCTGCACTCTTGCGGTTTAATGTGAAATGATACACTGTAATAAAAAAGCATATATAAGTCGCTCCGATTTATAAATCGCACCCCCGACCAAACTATGAAAAAAACTGCGATTTATAATCCGAAAAATACGGTACTTCTTCTTCCTTTTGGCTTTTCCCTTCAAGGGGTCGCCAGCGAATCAGTAACCTCCATCTTCAGAGGTCTGATACTTACTTGCTGGTCATAAATCCTTAATTCCCTGCAGCGCCTTTGCTGTCTTGCCCGTTCCAGAAGCCCTCTGCCTAAACAAGGCCACCAGTTGTGGTGTGTGTCTATCAAGCTCACGGTAGAATGTGATGCGTAGGTTCACATTTGTGATGTGATGGAACTCAGCAAACACCTGGGAAAATAAAAACAAATGTTCAGCTGAAAGCAGTTACACTAGTACATAATCAAATTATGTACTAGTCTTGAAAAGCATGGTCTTTGTGATACATGAAAAGTTTTTACCTGTAACTCCATTTTCATTTTCCATGCACAATTTCTTGGCGACGGAGGGCAAAGGTTGTCTGCATGACCTTCTCAATTAACCTGATTTTTCCCTATCTTTTCTACTTCTTGAATAATTTCTTGTCCAGTTTGTTCCAGAGAAGACTGGCTTTCTCCTCTGGGAAAGTCCGGCAAGAAGTTAACTTCAGCCCGTCTGGCCTTTTGATATTCGAGTGGGGATGTTGATTGTCAGGGTCGGCATTGCTTCTCCTGCCTGTGTTGATGGACACCTCGGCACATCCTATTCTAGCCAGCTTTGTCCTATAATTCTCCACCTTGAACTTCAAGCTAACCGTCCATCCATACCAGTCGGGCGTGCATCCAGGTTCCCTGAGACATGGATATGATGTAACGAGCGCTTCAGCAGCCATTCCTACTTCCCTATCACTTCACATCTGAATGCAATGAACTTGCAGCTGCAGGGTCGGGATCGTCTCATCTCTGATATGTACAGTACAGTGAAGGCATTTAAAACCAAACTGACTCTGTGGGAGATGCAGATGCGAAAAGAAAATTTGAGCCACTTTCCCAGCTGCCAGACCATGAAAGAGAAGCTCTCTACCAGTGCGTTCCCGAGCGCACAGTTTGCTGACTTCCGACGCCGATTTGCTGACTTTGAAGCACAAAAAAGCAGGTTTAAACTGCTCTGTAATTCATTTGCCGTTGACGTGGAAAGCTCACCACCAAACCTCCAAATGGAGTTGATTGACCTCCAATGCAATGATGCACTGAGGGCAAAATATGCCGCAGTGGGTGCTGCGGAGTTTGCCCGTTTCCTTCCCGACACAATGCCCCAGCTGCGCATCCAGGCTGCTCAAACGTTGTCTATGTTTGGCAGCACATACCTGTGTGAACAACTGTTTTCTTTGATGAAGCTGAACAAAACATCACACAGAAGTCGACTTACTGCTGAACACCTTCACTCAATTCTGAGGATTTCCTCAGCTCAGAGCCTGACTCCGAACATTGATGAACTTGTGGAAAAGATGGGACACCACCAAGTATCTACCTCAACCGAGTGAACATTACTGTGCAATCACATATTTAGAGTTTTTACTCAGTTTAAGTTTAAAAGTTTAATATTTGTTTTCATTGCATGTTACTTCTCCTTGAAGAAAGTGTTGTTTTTGATTAATAGATTTTTGCACTTTATTTTATTGTACTTCAATCCAATTATATTTTAAAAATATTTCAGTTGAGTGGATGATAGAAAATTGCTTTTTTTTCTTTGAAGTAAATTTAGCCCATTTTTGCTAAAATAGAAAATATAGTCTACTGATGGTGCCTTAAATAATACAGGTTTCTTTCATTTAATGTTCATGTTATGGGGATTTTTATATAAAGGGAATTTGTCTTTTGTGTCTGTTGAAAATTAAAGATTTCTGACAGAGCCATAAGAAAATATTGCTTTATTTATCTGATCATATTAGAATATTTGTGAAGTTTTCAGTAGGGTCAATTAGGTTCACTAGACTATATGCGTCATTTAAAACATTTTCAATGAACATTCAATCAGTCCGGCTACATTTTTTTTGGCCCTCCATCCATTTGACTTTGACACCCCTGATCTAAGGTGTGTTTACATTTTTATTAATGCTACATGATTAATTACCCGATGCATATTAAAAATAATACATGTAGGTACTTTTTTATATTGAACAGAATTTTACCTAAACTTAATTCTCCATAGCGTATGTACTGTCTTGGGTTTGAGATGCTGAAGACAAGTACTGCAATGTTAAGCTGCTGTCGCTTTCCTCAAATTAAAACTTTGCTTTTATCTCTTCTTGCTTGGAACAGCATGATATACACGAGATGCGGTCTGGCCCTTCGTGCTCTCCCTCCATACCTACAAGAAGATGACTCAGAGTTCAAGACATGCAATGTATGTATTGCCTTGACCTAACACAAATGTCTATTGATTGCCACAATATATGCTATACATGTTGTTTATCTTTTTTTTTTTAGCAAACTAAATCTGACTTCTTAAATATCACATTGATCATCTATTCGGCCTGGCCAATTGGTGCTGAGGCATCACTTCCTTTTGCAAGGCCAAGCTTTTAAGAAATCTGTGACACATTTGGGCCTCTTGTTGAATGTAAAAAGTAGTTGAGTTAAAAAAAAGTAAAATATTGAAATAAGAAAGTATATCTTTGTCTCATATTATTTGTCAAACAGATGCATTCACATCTATAGTATTCCATTACTGAGATAGCAATTCAAGCCTGAGGCCAGCTTTTCAAGCAAACATGCCTGTACTCAGGTAATGTACTCGATACAATGCCCGAGCACAGGCACGTTTGTGTTCATTCTTATAAAACAAAACAGACATTGGGCCCATGAATAGTTGAGTGCGGAGCTGGGTTCCTAATGGAAAAAATCCCAAAATCACATTTGGCTGTGATTTTTGAGTCAAGATAATGAGAACAAATCATTATGACTCCGAAAGCCTGTAAACCTGGGTCGTGTTGTGTAAAGACAAGAAAATGTAAACTCATCTTTATTTCTGCATGTGATTCCAGTGCATAACCCCAAATCCAGCTCATTGATTCATCTCTGTAACCTTTTACTATATTCTGTATGTGTATGTTTGTGTGTATTTTGCAGTGGGGAGATGATCCAGTCATTGAGAACACTCCTGTCGCACTTCTCTCTGGCAGCTGACTGGCAGCTGACAGACAACCCCATATGTATTACGTTTAGATTATCCAAAGAAACTAATCCACACATTCACCTTTCAGCATTCAGCAGTCGGAGCTGCAATCATTGATGGACTGCTTCTCTCGAGCTTGCAAAGACTTTGGACTGACCATCAGCTTGGAAAAGATCAATGTGCTTGGGTAAGATACCCCATCAACACCAGTCATCAACATCGATGACTACGAACTTCAAGTCGTCCACCAGTTCACCTACCTTGGGTCCACCATCACTGACAACCTCTCGCTTGACACAGAATTGGACAAGAGGATTGGAAAGGCTTCTACAACACTCGCCCGATTCACAAAACGAGTGTGGACAAATCATGATCTAACCATGAAGACAAAGATGGCCGTGTACAATGCCTGCGTCCTCAGCACCCTGCTCTACGGCAGTGAAACATGGACCACACATGCACGCCACGAAAAGAGACTCAACTTATTTCACCTGAGGAGCCTTCGCCGCATTCTCTGCATCTCTTGGCAAGACAAGGTGACAAACGTTGAAGTCCTATCCCGTGCAGGTCTACCCACCATGTACACCCTGTTAAGGCAACGTAGACTACGCTGGCTGGGCCATGTGTATCGAATGGAGGATGGCCGCATTCCCAAAGACATCCTTTATGGGGAGCTTGCCACAGGGAAAAGAAACACCGGCCGCCCCCAACTGAGGTTCAAGGATGTGTGCAAGAGAGACATGAAGAGCCTAAAAATCAACACAAAATCCTGGGAGGATCTTGCCCCAGACCGCTCCAGCTGGAAAAGCACGCTCCACTTTCGGCTGCAGGACGGCGAGAAAGAACTGACAAATAAGGCAGTGGAGAAACGTGCACGCAGAAAGAATTCCGCAGCCAACAAACCGGGACCATCACCAGCAAACAGACCAACAGCATTACACATATGTGACTCCCATGGCTTTTCAGCCATGGGAGGCACTGTACAAGCAAAACAACATAGGACAGTCATCCATGGTCAGCCATGACCGATGGAGGCCGACGAGTAATTAGGCATAATTTCAGAGTTTTCCTCTGCTTTGTATACCTCAACATTGATGTACTGTTTGTGACTGATTTTCTTTTAATAATTTGATGTGTAACCTTAGATTCCACAAAAATGTCTTTTTTCATTTCATGAATACTGTGTTTGTTTTTAGTAAGTTTTACCTTGATTTGCACCTTGTAGCGAGTACATTGAAATGTATTCTCTTGTATTTATTCAAGTATATGCTTATGTATGAATGTGTTTTTTAACAGAACAGCAGAGTATAATTTGTTTTTTTTTTCTGTTTTGTTGTGTTTATTTCACATCTTTATCACAATGTTGTGTTAATTACTAAAAAGAACTGCTCAGGGGTCTATTTGTTGTTTTGGTATGTGGACATGCTGTGCATTTTGGTACTGTTATAATTAACGTTTTATCAAAGGTTGTTTTAAACCTTAATTAAAAAATGTGAACTAAAAAAGACACGTGAGGTGTGTTGTTGTTTTTAGACATAGAAGGCAAATGTAAGTACAGTATACATGAATATATGTTTTCATGTAACATAAATTTGAGTTGGTTAAGCTTAAATATGAAACTTAATTTTAACTTAAGATAACAAGAAAACGAGTAAACTGAAATGACATCTTTTAAGTTCAGTCAAACTCATAAAATTTATTTCCACTACTCAAACATTTTGAGTAAACTGTACTCAAAAATTTTGACGTAATCAGTTGCCACAAAAATTTTGAGTACACTCAACTTGTTGGGTTTTACAGTGTATGTACAAGGTCATCAAGGTAGTGTTAACTGTTCATTAGAATCACAAAGGAGATCAGGCACAAGATATTTTTTTTTCAGAAGGAACGGTTTGGTAATATTGTGAGTAACTAAGTTACTAGTAATGAAGGGGCATGCTCTTTCATTTTGTTAACAACACACTGGTTCATGCAAGATACTTTTTAATGTAGTGAGATGAACCGCTTGGGTGACAAGAGCAGCCTACCATTTGTGTGGTATGCAAAGAGAGGTGATGTGTCATTGAGGTCAGATAAAGTATCAATAGTCAAACTCTGAGGAGAAAGTTCATACGATCGTAGGTGTTCAATGTAGTAAGACTTGTGTGTTCTGCTCAGGATGACAGAGTTGTTCACAAGGAAAATCTGCTCAACTTTGCAAAACTGAGGCAGTCCGCCCTCCTGTCCCACAGACACAAACATTTCCACACCATAATCAGTCCCATCAACATTGACTTTTGATGTACTGTAAATCATGCTGCTGTCTGTTATGTGTTCAACATATACCTTTGCAACATCAGGAAGTACTGAAACCATCACAGAATAGACATTTGATGCCTGCTGATGAGATGCCTGTTTAAAAAATGATGGGCCACTGAGATAAAATGCCACCATGTGCTGATGCCTGCTTGCTAGTGTTTTTGGATTGGATTTGCCTTTATTAGTCTCGCAGTAGAGACATTTACATTTCACAGCAGCAAAGTTATGAAAATATGTTATGTGTTTTTAACACATTCTTGAAATTTTGTGTGTCATGCACAACACGCTTGAAAAAGTGGTGTTTGCCCTCGAATCTCATTGTCCACAAATGGACAAGGGGTCCAAAACAGCGAATGAGGTCAGGGTAGTGTTCGATGTAGTGATGTTTAGGGAAAACCTCCTGCAGCATGTTTCTGTGGTCCAGTCTCTTTGTTTGCAAATACTGAATGGATTCATCTGTGAATACTGGGAACAATACTATCTCAACCACCTCCTTCAAGTCCATCAACACAGTCCATTCTCCGTTTCCTTCAGGTACCATGTGACCAATCATTAGAGGGAGCAATCCGAGCAATGTGGCATTTTCATGGGCATTGCATCCAAGTATGTTCTTTAGTGCAAAAGTCTTGGAAATAGTCTGAGGTCGGACAACCTTGTCTGTGTGCTGGTATGGAAACGACACAATCTTGTTGTTCAAATAATCTAATGTGAAGTATTTGCTTCGGATCATCTCTATTATACACAGAGCCATTTCTGTGGGCACAACACCCTCAAAAAGATCATGGAGAATATCCGATGTGAAACCTGTGACTGTGTGAAAATGCTCCAGTGATCGACTAAGGACACACTCTTCTTGAACACACACACTGGCTCAAAATGTCCCCATGCATCACAGCATGCACATCATTGTCATGGCTGGCTTTAGTTCTTTTACTAAATTCTTCACACCCAGCATTATGAGTCTGAATGGTGTCTTGCGTAGCTGTGCAGAATCTGCAAAAATATTTTGCTCTGAAACACTTGGTAAAGCCTGCTAGCGTATGGGCTGCAAGATTATCAGAAACCACACACATGACCGTGCCCCGGATTGCCTTACCAATGGACTCAATGAAAACCCCATCTCGCTCAAGAGTATGGAGATCTCGCAACAAAGGACCAAGAGCTCTTTCATCGCCGAACATCTGAATGTGAGAAACCTTACATAGTGCTGCCAGTTGAATCACATGCATGCCAGATCTGTATTTACTGGGAATATCGGCAGGTATCCAGTAAATAGAACAGTTTGTGGATCTTCCTTGAAGTACCCAGTGGATTCGCTATTTCTAGATCAGGGGTCGGGAACGTATGGCTCGCGAGCCATATATGGCTCTTTTGATGACGACATATGGCTCGCCAAACAATCATAAAATAAGAGTAAAATAGGACTGAAGCCAAGGTTTATTGACAAAAAGTATTGGTAGTTTTGGTGCCAGGAGCTTCCCACCCATAAAAAAAAAACTTCTCACTGATGAACCAAGTACCAGTTGGTACTGGTAACTGTCGTTGTTTTCATCGGCCAATAATGCCTATGTCGATCATTGTTCGGTAAACTGGTAACCGCCCACTTTTTCATCAGTCCAGGCAATGTCGAAAAGAAAAACAGAAGACTATCGTTCATTCAAAGAGGAATGGACAGAAGAATTTGCCTTTATTGAAAGAGCGGGTTCTGCGGTGTGTCTACTTTGCAATGACAAAATTGCATCGATGAAACGGTCGAATGTAAAGCGGCACTTCAACACACACCATGCTAGCTTCGCATCAAAATACCCCGCGGGGGACAACAGAAAGAAAGCGTGCCAAGAGCTACTGGGCAGGGTGCAAGCCAGCCAGCACAACTCCGCGTTTGGACGCGCCAAGGTGACAATAACTCTGCTAGCTTTGCTGGATCGTTAGCAATAGTGAGGAACTGAAAACCATTCACAGATGGCAAGTACGGAAAAACTTTCATGCTGGATATAGCCAAGGAACTTTTTGATGATTTTCCAAACAAAGATAAGATTATCAAACGGATACAAGACATGCCTCTGTCGGCAAAAACTGTTCATGATCGCACCATCATGATGGCAAACCACATCGAGGAAACGCAAGTGAAGGACATAAATGCAGCGCCGTTTTTTTCTCTGGCTTTGGATGAGTCGACCGACGTAAGCCATTTGTCACAGTTCAGCGTAATTGCAAGATATGCTGCAGGTAAAACACTGCGCGAAGAATGTCTTGCTGTTTTGCCCATAAAGGGGTCCACAAGAGGTGAGGATTTATTCAAGTCTTTCATGGCGTTCGCTCAAGAAAAAAATCTCCCCATGGATAAACTTATTTCGGTGTGTACCGATGGTGCTCCGTGTATGGTGGGCAAAAACAAAGGATTTGTGGCGCTTCTCCGTGAACATGAAAAAAGAGACATCCTAAATTTCCGTTGTATTCTACACCAGGAGGCACTTTGTGCTCAAATGTGTGACGGCCACCTTAGCGAAGTGATGTCATTGGTCATTCGTGTGGTCAATTTTATTGTTGCCCGGGTTTTAAATGATCGGCAGTTTAAAGCACTGTTGAAAGAAGTTGGGAATAATTATCACAGTCTGTTTTTGCACAGCAATGTGCGTTGGTTGTCGAGAGGGAAGGTGCTTAGCCGTTTTGCGGCTTGCCTGGACGAAATCCGGACTTTCCTTAGAATGAAAGGCGTCGAGCATCCTGAGCTAGCAGAAACTGAGTGGCTCCTTAAGTTTTACTATCTGGTTGATATCACTGAACATCTGAACCAGCTTAATGTGAAAATGCAGGGCATTGGAAATACAGTGTTATCCCTTCAACAAGCATTATTTGCTTTTGAAAACAAGCTAGAGCTCTTTATCGTGGATATTGAAACAGGTTGTTTGCTGCATTTTGAAAAATTAAGACAATTTAAAGATGCATGCACTGCAAATGAGCTCGCTCAACACTTGGATCTCCAGCAGCTCGCTGTCTTCCCATCCAGGCTCCTGCAGTCATTCAAAGCACGCTTAGGAGAGTTTCGTAAGCACACTCAACTTTTTAAGTTAATCACCCATCCAAACGAGTGTTCACTCAACACAATCGACCTGAGTTACATCCCTGGTGTCTCCAGCAGAGATTTTGAAACAGAAGTGGCTGACTTCAAGGCCTCAGATATGTGGGTGAATAAGTTCAAGACACTGAACGAAGATTTGGAAAGACTGGCACGACAGAAAGCAGATTTGGCGAGCAAGCACAAGTGGACAGAAATGAATAAACTTCAACCCGAAGACGAGCTGATTCTCAAAACTTGGAACTCACTTCCTGTCACATATCACACAATGCAGCGTGTGAGTATTGCTGTATTGACCATGTTTGGATCCACCTATGCATGTGAGCAGTCATTCTCACATCTTAAAAACATTAAGACGAACCTTCGATCTCGTTTAACGGATGAAAGCCTCAACGCTTGCATGAAGCTCAAACTCACCAAGTACCAACCAGACTACAAAGAAATTAGCAAATCCATGCAGCACCAGAAGTCGCATTAATTGTAAGTGTTATTTAATTTTTTTTTAATTTTTGAACTTTATTAATCTCTTTGGAGATCCTTCAGGAAATTAATTCTCTGCATTTAACTTCTCATCACAGGTGAGCCATCGCCTGGGGAGCAGTGCTTGACGATGATAGTTGGAGGATTTGATCGTGGGGCCTGTGGGACCGAAGTTCGCTTCCTGAACACTTAACCACTGTCTCTAAATCACAAGATTATTAAAAGAATAAAGGCTTATTGTACAAACATCTACTCGTATTTTAATTCTTAAAAATATATTATAGGGCTCTCGCCAAAATTAATTTCCAAATATTTTGCCTTTATGGCTCTTTCAGTCAAAAAGGTTCCAAATATTTTGCCTTTATGGCTCTTTCAGTCAAAAAGGTTGCCGACCCCTGTTCTAGATCATCAATGTACAAAATTAGTGGCAGCTTTAGCTCATCTGAGGAACCCAGTCATTCTCTTTAAAATATGAGCCATCTTGGTGGCATGGTGCCATCTTTGTTTCTTGCACTTTGTCCAAAATGTCAGTATGTCTGAAGAGTTTTGTAACATCTCGAGAATGGGCATGCAGACTGTTGTATGTCCAGAAGCTATTGTATACTGCACAGGAATTACCACAGGGTGGTTTTTCTCAAAAAATGTTTTCCTTCTCTTGGTTGTCGATAGAACCCCCCCTTTGGCTGTGGAAATTACAAGTATGTTGCTATCCATCACAGCACTAACTACCGCATCCAAAGCCGTTTCACTAACAGTGACATCATGAATCTGTAGGACCTCTCTTATAGTCTTTTTGATAAGAGGCTGGGACAAAGAAAAAATCTGAGCCAGATGATTCACTATTTCCTGACATGCCATGTCAGACACATGAAGGATACTTTGCATGTTTAGGAATAGTGATGCCAAGTTACGTTGTAAGACAGCTGTGTCACATTGACTCTCCATCTCAGGGAGAACCAGTTCCTCTGTGCTTTCACACTCAACATTACCTTAAACAACACTTTCTTCTTCAGCCGTTAGGACCTGGTCACTAACAATTTCTGCTGAGAGAACTCTAACATCAAAGACTGAACTCTCTCCATGCTTTTGTGTGCATTAAATGATGTGTAAGCATTTGTGCTGTAATTACAGTTTCTAAAAGGGCATATAACCATTTCGTGATTTCTTAAACCTCTTTGACCTCTCAAGTGTCCAAACAAAGTTGCGTTAGAAAAAGGCTTCTTAAAGTCACACAAAGAACAGGTGAAAAATTGCATATGCTGCCTGCCTGTACTCTGTCAGTCAGTCTGTGTCATTATGATAACGCGACAGATGGGGTTTCATTGCATTAAATGACTGAAAAGTGCAATTGCTGTCGAGACATGGCAGTGGGCTGACTCTTGAATACTGGAAATGTTGCAAACGATAATGGCTAAATAACTTCGCCCGAGTAACCAGGGATGTAGAACAGTTTGCATCTCCAGTCCATGTTAGGCCTGCAATTACATTAAAAAATGTCAAGAATGAGTAAGTGGTTGGATAAGCAAAGTAAAGTTGGTGTAAATCTAGTGGGTGCAAGTTAGACAGTTATGGATTGTTATAGCTCAAATCCAAGCATATCCTTCGTAAAAGTTTGGAACATCCCCACTATCCCTATCACATTTTTACAACTGCGTCACTGTAATGATTAATGAACATCAGTTGCTCGTGTAAGAGCAGAGGAGAATGTGATCCTTATACATGAGGCACCAGAGTAAAACCAAAGAGAGACAAAAGGGCAAATTTCAAAAATTACTTTTACAGAAACAATCACAGCTACTTGTAAACACGGGAAAAATTAGGTATGAGCAGATTTCAAGGGAGAATTGGATAAAAAATTTGTCAGACAGAGATCTCTCAGAGATAGAAAAGGCGGTACTAACCAAAGGTTTAAATTTCTCAGTAACTCCTAAAACAATACCTACAATAGACTACATCACAGCTATCGGCTATTAAAAAAAACTTTCCCATGCAGAGGCAGATGATCTGCGCATTAAAATATCAGCCCTTCTTAGAAGTGCCAAACCCCCTCCGTCCAACATAACATTAGAAGTGTCATGAGCGAGTTGACAGCTGGGCGGGGCCTCTGCTCCCGACGCCCGCCAGGTGTTGGACATTTAAACCCGACGCTGGCACTTACCCAGCGTCGGAAGATACTACGCCTCGCGCCTGGCCCGTACCTTGAACGTTTATTCAGTACGTGAGCTGCTTTGCCCGAGAATTATCTAGCCACGATGGCGTCTGTTTGCACCGCGTCGTATGCTGTTTTGCACCCTCGTGTGCCTTTTTATTTTGTTAGGTAGTGAGGTTGGGTGGATTGCCGCCGCCCACCCACTCGCCTTGCTGTTTAGTGTCACTTTTGTTTGTTCTAAAAACTTTTTACCAGGTCCGCGCCATCTGGGACCCGCGCTTTTTGTTAATAAATCTAATGCCTGCACCAACGCCTCTGTCACCTGCTTAGCGATCCACCACCTATCCCTAACGTTCCCACTCGTCAGCTGCCACTGTCGCCGTCGGAACGTGATAGAATCTTCCGACCACCATGGATCCCGCAGACAGTAACCGTATATTCTCCGTCCTCGCTCAGCAGGCGGAGCAGCTCGGTCAATTGGTGCCGGCCCTCGCGGAGGTTCGCCGCGACATCACCCGATTGGCCCAACTGGTAGAGAGACTTGAGACCAGTGGCGCCTCCGCCTCAGTGGCCGTCCCTTGCCAAACTATTAGCCGCGAGCCCAACATCCCACACCCCGCCCGTTATGAAGGGTAGCCCGTACGCTGTGCGCAATTCCTGCTGCAGTGCTCCATAGTGTTCGACCAACAAACCTCCGTATACACCACCAAGGCGGCAAAAGTGTCGTATGTTACCATCCTGCTTGCCGGCCCGGCAGCCGCTCGGGCGTTGGCCGTCTGGGAATCTCAGCCGGAGCTCCGAGCCTCCTTCCCGGACTTCATCGCCGAGCTGCGGCAGATGTTCCATCACCCGGTGAGTGGCCAGGAAGCATAGGGCCAGCTGTGGATTTTCCACCCGATCGGCGGCGGAATATTACGTTGCCTTCCGCGTCCTGGCCGCCGCCAGCGGGTACAACGAACGACGGGGGATGTTTCGGCGCAGGCTCAATGCGGCGCTGAAGGACGAACTTGCCACCCGCGACGAGTGCTCCAGCCTTCGCGAGCTGATCTCCCTCACGCTGCAGCTGGACAATCGGATGTGAGAGAGGACCCGGGAGCGTGCTGCCCAGGCCAACCTCGAGCCACCGGCGGGGACCCGAAGGGGCGGTGCCCGGACCTCTCTGCGCGGGAGGCACGCAGCTGCCACAACCTACGACAGGCGTTCAGCCAGGAAAGCACCCTATCCTTGCCACCGCACCGTCCCTACAATTGCGCCATTGACCTCCAGCCCAGCGCTCCGTTCCCCAGTTCTCGACTAAACCAGGTCTCCCAACCCGAACAACCGGGCCGGGCTCATTCGGCCATCGCGGTCACCCTTGGGAGCGGGGTTCTTTTTATCGCCAAAAAGGACAAATCGATGCGTCCCTGCGTGGACTATCGTGGACTCAACGAAATAACAATCAAGAACAAATACCCGCTCCCATTGATTGATTCCGCCTTCGCGTCCCTCCAGGCCGCGACCTTATTCACGAGACTGGACCTCCGGAGCGTGTACAATCTCATTCGGGTTAAAGAGGGGGACGAGTGGAAGACCGCATTTAAGATGCCACTGGGACACTTCGAGTACTTGTTGATGCCATTTGGCCTAACCAATGCACCCGCAGTGTTCCAGAATCTTATTAATGACATCTTGAGAGATTTTCTGAATATTTTCTGTTTTGTATATCTGGATGACATTTTAATTTTTTCAGAATCCCTCGAGGCACATCGCCAGCACGTCCGGCTGGTTCTGCAGCAGCTGCTGCGGAACCGACTATACATCTTGGCCGAGAAATGCGAATTCCACACTCCCTCCTTATCTTTCCTCGGCTTCATCGTGGAGCGGGGGCAGATCCGGGCTGACCCCGCCAAGACCGAAGCGGTGGTAGAATGGCCCACGCCCACCTCTCACAAACAGCTGCAGCGTTTCCTGGGCTTCGCCAATTTCTACCGCCGCTTCATCCATGACTACAGCCAGAAGGCCCTCCCTCTCACCCAACTCACCTCCACTCAGACCCCGTTTAGGTGGACGGAAGAGGCGGACACCGCGTACCGCCTGCTTAAACGGGCGTTCACTCACCCCCCTGTTCACCGTCACCCTGATCTCAACGCCGCATTCATTGTGGAGGTAGACGCCTCTGATTCGGGAGTTGGGGCGGTACTCTCCCAGCGCTGCTCAGTCGACCAGGAGCTCCACCCCTGCGCCTTCTTCTCCCGCCGCCTCAGCCCCGCAGAAGCCAACTATGGCGTGGGCAACCGGGAGCTGCTCGCCGTCATGTTGGCTCTTCAGGAATGGAGGCACTGGCTCGAAGGGGCGAAAGAGCCGTTCACCGACCACAAAAACTGAACGCACGCCAGGCACAGTGGGCGCTCTTCTTAACCCGCTTCTCCTTCACCCTCACTTACTGTCCAGGGACCAAAAACACCAAGTCCGACACCCTCTCGCGGATCCACGAGCCAGCAGGCCAGGAAGACCTCGTGGAACCCATCGTGCCCGGCCACCAGATCATGGGGGCGCTCCAGTGGGATGTAGTATGGAGGGTCCTGGAGGCATCAAAAGGTACCCCGGCTCCCGATAACTGTTCCACAGGCAAACTGTTCGTTCCCCAGTCGCTGCGCTCGGAGGTGCTGCAGTGGGGGCACGCCTCCAAGGTAGCTTGTCACCCAGGGGTGAGCCGCACCAAGGACCTCATCTCCCAGCGATTCTGGTGTCCGCGGTTCCGCGACAACGTGGCAGACTTCATTAAGGCCTGTCCGTCGTGCGCCTGTGGCAAGGCTTCCCATCGGCCCCCGGCAGGACTGCGCCGCCCCCTACCGGTTCCACCGCGCCCTTGCTCCCACATATCATTGGATTTCATCACCGGCCTCCCCCCATCCCGTGGTAAGACGGTTATCCTCACGATAGTGGACCGGTTTTCCAAGTCTGCCCACTTCGTGCCGTTGACCAAGTTGCCGTCCTCTATCGAGACGGCGACGCTTTTGGTCAACCACGTCGTTTATCTCCATGGGATCCCTACGGATATCGTGTCGGACCGAGGGCCCCAGTTCGTGTCCCGGGTCTGAAAGCGTTTCTGCAGGTCCATGGGGGCGCCGGCCAGCCTGTCTTCCGGTTACCACCCACAGTCCAACGGCCAGACCTTCGGCCTAGTCCATCCATCTATCGTGGGTGGAATATGCCCACAACACCCTGGTCTCCTCAGCCACAGGTCGGTCACCGTTCATGTCGGCCTATGGCTACCAGCCGCCGCTCTTTCCCACACAGGAGGGGGAGGTAGAGGTCCCGTCGATACAACGACATCTTTGGCGGGCCCATCGTGTATGGAGGGAGACCAGGGCAGCCCTATCGCGCACGGCGGCCCAGAACCAGAAGGTTGCGGATCGCCGTCACCGTCCCGCGCCGGTTTACCAGGTGGGCCAGAAGGTCTGGCTGTCCACAAGGGACCTACGGCTGGCCAGGAATACTCCCAAATTGGGGCCGGCTGCCCGCCTCCATGAAGGTCCACCCGGTTTTCCATGTCTCACTCCTCAAACCGGTGGAATCCAGCCCCTTTCTTCCACTTATGAGCAATTAAAAAGGGACCCTTCCAACAGTTAGAGAAAGGAAAACATATAGACACACAGATGTATTTTAGATTATACCCAGGAGAGGCCACGCATCTATGGCCTGCCAAAAATACATAAAGGGTTCCCCCTCAGACACATTGTTTGTAGCATTGACTCCTCAACATACAATGTAGCTAAATATTTAAAAACTATCTTAGCTCCGTTGGTTGGTAACACAGAATATCACGTAGAGAACACCACAGGGTTTGTAGAGAGGATCAAAGACCTCATATTGGATCCTGAGGAAACTTTGGCATCTTATAATGTGACTTCTCTCTTTACATCTGTCCCAAACCCAGCAGCACTCTCAGTGGTGAGGACGAGACTGCTGGCAGACGTTTCCCTGCATGAAAGAACCAAACTTAAACCGGAACACATCTGCCAATTATTGGAAATCTGCCTTAAGACTACGCATTTTCAATTTAGGGAGAAATTTTACAAACAAATACACGGTTGTGCTATGGGCTCACCAGTTTCACCCATAGTGGCTAATCTGTACATGGAAGAGATGGAGAAAAAGGCCCTCACGTCCTTCCCAGGGACAAAACCGAGACACTGGTTTAGATATGTGGACGATACTTTTGTCATAATTAAAAAACAAGAAATTCAATCCTTCATAGATCACCTCAACTCGGTAGACATCAACATTAGATTTACTCGTATTTACTCGTGAGGACATTAAAGAGAACCAACTAGCCTTTTTGGATTGTAAAGTAATTATAAAAGAGGACAGAGCGCTAAAAACAGAAGTCTTTAGGAAGGCTACGCACACTGACCAATACTTACTTTTCGATTCTAACCACCCTTCACAACACAAACTAGGAGTTATCAGAACGCTCCAGCATAGGGCTAAACTAATACCAACAAGCGTTGAAGGTAGAGAAAAGGAGTCAAAACATATCAGGAGAGCACTCACAAACTGTGGGTACCCTCAGTGGTCATTTAACAAATGTCAGAAAGAAAGAATAGAGATTGAAACCAAAAATTCTGAAGATACAAAAAGGAGAGGAATAGTACCTCAGCACCTTACATTGCAGGAGTTTCTGAAAAACTAGTCCTTTGGCAACACAAAATTCCTACTTATTTCAAACCGATAAACACTAAGGCAGGGGTCGGGAACCTTTTTGACTAAGAGAGCCATAAAAGTAAAATATTTAGAAATGTTTTTCAGCGAGAGCCACACGCACGCGCGCGCACATACAAACGCTCGCGTGCGCGCGCACGCACACACACACACACGCGTGGCCACTTTTCAACAAAATATCAGAATGTATTATTTAAAATAACTTTGTGATAGTACTCACCGTTAACATGGATGGTTTTCCGTTCCTCGTGTTTGGTAAAAATATAGGAAAACGATCAGAATGAAATTCAATTAGCCGGTCCAGAGGCGAAGTTACTGCTAGCTAGCCTGCACACGGCTCATAAGCTTCCACACTTGCTATCTGCAATCTACTACGTTAACATGGGGCTTGTTAAAATGTCACTGACATTCGACTGTTTCATCGATGGTATTGTTTCATTGCAAATTAGAATCAGAACATTTTCTCTCCTCTAATGCTCCGGTGCTTTCACGCTGAAGTGCACTAGTTGGGCGTGAAGTGCACTAGTTGGGCGTTTACCTGTTTCAACATGACGGCCACTATCATCCAATCAACATGGCGCTTTCGGCCATTCTAGGTCAGCGTCATCCAATCAAAATTGTGCTTTCCGCCAACTGCAGCCCCAACGGGAAATGAACGACGAAAAAAATGACAATATGTATTATAATATGTAATATTTATCGGCGAGCCATATGCAATCATCAAAAGAGCCATATATGGCTCGCGAGCCATAGGTTCCCGACCTCTGCACTAAGGCAAAAATTAGTGCATCCAAAAGATAGGCTGCCAAATGGAAAGGAATGTAGTTTATTCAATACATTGTAAGAATGAAAATTGTAAAGAGCAGTACATTGGGGAGACTAAACAAATTCTAAAAAAAATACTATCAACGTCGCAGGGATAATACTAGTGGGCCTCAATCGGCAGTACATATGCACCTAAAAGCTAGCAACCATTCATTTGACGACAATGAGGTTAAAATCTTAGCGAAAGAACATAGATGGTTTGAAAGGGGAGTAAAAGAAGTGATTTTCATAAAACAACTAAATCCTTCATTAAACCGGTTTGGTGGGGTGAGGTTCAATTTGGATCGTTCATACAATAGCCTGCTTAGGCAACATAGGATTAGTAGTACTGACGAGATGATACCGGTCGAAGTGGGGCAATCAGGCCAGTCGTTAGTCAGAAAGACAGGAACTATCGGTGGAGCCGCTGCAGGGAGTGGACCTCTGCTCCCCCCTACCTAAAAGCGGGGACCTATCATAGCAGAGTCCGGCACCGCCATGTCTGGACAGTGGGGATATATATTTAGGGCATAAACTACCAGTAAGACTTTAGTTTGTTGACGACGTTTCTTGGATAAGAAGCGAAACGTCCCACACCTTCAAAGAAGTACAGATGACGGCTGAAGAAACCTTTACATCGATGGACCACTCCTGTATGACTGAGAGCTTACACAGACGTACTTCAAAATATGTTAAAAAGGTAAAATTCTGTTCAATACAAAAATACCTACATGTAGTATGATATTCATCAGGTAATTAAGAATGTAGCATAAATAAAAATGTAAACATACCTTAGATAACGGTTGTGTTGCTCAATTTGCACCCGGGGGCTGAAAGGTTGAAGAGATAAAAAACCTGACAATTAATGTAATCATTTAATTTAATAAAACAAATTTATCCATGTTCACTTTTTCAGTTTACTAAATCTAATGTACTAGATTAAATGATGCAATCAAACCAGTCAGAAGTTTTCAGTTTGATGACTTGGTCTCCAGCAGCTCTCTCGGTATCCTTAATATGCCAAAAATACATTTAAAAAAGTGTATATTTAATTTACACATGCATAACCATTTAAAACTGCATCTATTGTACGTATTCCAATCCACTGTACATTTTATTTGGCTATAACTATATTTACTTAGTGCCTTCTTAAAACTGCAGCACGACAATGTATAGAGCGCTTGTGTTGGGCAATGGCACGCGGTGCTGTCGTTTGCAAACAAGTTAACTCAAGGCGCTAACCCGCTGGACGTTGCAGCCTCGATGTGGAGAATTTCGTGTGACTCTTATGACTTTTGAAGTTCATATAAACCTTAATTTTACACCCATTTGACGATTACTCTCGGACCTTTGCGGACACAAACATAACCTGCAACAGATATTACTCCGCCACCGCCCAACTAAACCTGCGCGGTACTATTCTCTAAATAACACTTCTGTGTCTTTCAACAGACAAGAGACGTTTAAGAAAAATTCATACATATATAGCCACAGAAGAGCGCTTAATATAGGAGAAGTCCCGGGCTCAAAACAACGCAGCTGAAACAGTGGAGGAGAAAGGCCTCAAGTCGCAAGCACGACCACTAACTAGCATCTTTGCTAACTTGTGAAAGGCGGCAAGTTCCACAAACTGACTTTCCAATTTTGCCGTCGTCAAAAACACAACAAAATATTCCTTTTCTGTGCACCGACTACAGCATTGATACACTGGGTCCTTGTAATATTAAATAATGTTGTTTGTCTTCCCACCTTAATTCGTGGGCCTCTGCAAGCTTCAGCCGTCGAGAAGGAAAAATGCGCCCGGTGAAATCACGCATGCAGTGACGTCATCATGCAGCGTTCTGCCGTTTACTCACAATACATATATGAGTTTATGACAGCCATTAACTCAAAAGTATTGATGTGCTGCAAATTAAAAACGCATGACTATTCAGAAAACTCAAAACGTTTAAGTTTTTGAAACAAAAAAATCGGCTTTTGAGTTGACTGACCTTAATGACTTTGAGTCAGTAGTACTGTTCGGGTTTACAGTGCAGCACTTTATAAATTAGTGTATAGATTGTGAATAGAGTGCTGATTTGTTAATGAAAATTAATGGCCTAAAACACTCAGTACAGTATAAAATTATTGGATTGGATTGGATTGGATTGGATATGCCTTTATTAGTCTCACAGTGGAGAAATTTACATTTCACAGCAGCAAAGTGATGAAAGGAATGAAAGTAGAAAAACAAAATACATGAGCTGCTGGAAAGGCAGCCACTCTCGGGGCGCCGTCTTGAAGTCAAAATAACCTAAATAACAAATAATATGACGGCATAGAGACAATATGACAAAACAAAGACACAGAGAGACATTCATTCTTCAGGACTTGCTGTACCCTCTTTGTGATGACATGAAGCAGTTCTAGATGAAAGAGGAGAGGATCAAAGCGTCTTTCCACCAGTGGATCAGGGCCATCATGGTGGAATGTGCACGTCGACTACAAGCTAAATGTTGAAAGCAAACACGCAGCTGTAGCATCCATTGACGAAAAGAGATTGTCTCACATCTCCTGTTCCACATAAATCTGCTTCAATTCCAAGCCACAACAGTTCCACATACGCATCAGCGCTCTGCGCTGACGCTCCTTTCTTCTTATCGCGGGTTCCTCAAGCCATGCATCCATCCAGCCGCAGACTGTCCAACAGCACTGACCTTTCCACTAAACAAAGCAGGGCTGTGAAGATGCTGCCCATTACAGGCTAAAAATGCCCTGTATGTGATAAAATTCTATAAAATATATGACCTGATTGCTTACCAAAAAAAATCAAAAGTATTTAAAAAAGTTCCTAATTAAGTGACATTTTATAAGTGGACCATAAAAAAAAAAATTCTGAACTGAACAGTCCATAGGCAGTGTTTGAAATAACGTCTGCCCGGAGACCCCGAAGTTGTCTGTCTCGGCCCAGGTGGCCGACAAATTCTTCAATAAAAAACAACATATACTTTCAAATCAAATGTTTGTTTTATTCTATAAAGCAAAAGCTACAAGCGAACCGCTACAAGCCACATGACTTCTCTTTCAAAACTTTCAAGTACACTTTTCAGTCATAGTATACTCCGAAGCATGCAAAAGGCTTCTGATTGGCTGCCATGCCGAGTATGCAAATTGCCGAACGAACGTTCATTTGGCAATTTGCACTCAGAATATATGCATTGCAGATTTTTAATTTACCTTAATTTCCGGAGTATAAACCGCAAATTTTGTCATAAGCTTTCAACCCTGCGGTTTATGGAACGATGCGTCCAATTTGTGCATTTTTTATAACGGCCGCCACGGGGCGCTCGAGTACTAAAGTTAAGAATGAGACCCGCGGATTATATGTGCCGAGGAAGACTCAGGTTAATGTAACTACGGTAACTACGCGTGTGAACCGTGCATTTTATATACAATGACATGTATACGATGTCGAATCTGCTGTTTTGAAGCAACATTTTCTATTGAACACTATAATATACTGTACCAGACTGTTTAGTTTATTTATAAATTGTATAACTTTTTTAATCATCATTTTTCTCATTTTATATTATCAATTTATTACTGTATAAAACTGTACCTGTAATGTATACCAAACTGTTTACTACGCAGTTCATTTATAAATGTTACTTACCATTTTGTGTCGTTTTTATCATTTCATATTCTCGTTTTGTATTACTGTATGACTGTACCTGTAAGGTATACAAAACTGTTTACTGTACAGTTCATTTATAAATTTTATACTTACCTTTTTGTGTCATTTTCATCATGTCATATTATCAATTTATATTTTATATCTAGATTTTGGGTTAAAGAAAACAAATAGAATACAGCATTATTACAGTATTAAGACAACATATACTATAGGTAAATACAAAATTAAGCATGTAAAAAACTATAAAAAGGCAAAATACGTAGGTACATATGTACAAAAAAATGCCTGATAAAGGCCAGAAGAGGTCGCCCAACACACACGCTCGGACTCAGGCTGACGCCGAAGGAAAAAAGCAGTGTACAGTACAGGAGATGTTGCCGAGACGGTATCTGCACTGTATAACTACTGTATTGAGTATAGTCGCGCAGTAGATTGCTGTGCAGGTGTGACATGCTGGCTGGCCAAAATTGTAGTACGCGTTGCCGGCTGCTTGCGCGTTGCGGTGCCAGGCGGTCATGGTCGTAAGTACGGGTGGTCGTAACTCCCGCCGGTTGTAACTCAGATGTTACCTGTATAACGTGATTTATTTTCATGCAGCGGAGATCACGTACGAGGGCACGATGGATTGCTGGAGGAAGATCGTCAAGGATGAAGGTCCCAAAGCCTTTTTCAAAGGCGCTTGGTTTAACGTGGTTTAACAGAGGCATGGGTGGGGCTTTTTTTTGTTGTACGTGAGATTAAGTACACACAGGCGACCGACCGCTTGTCACCATGGAAACCCTCCAGGATGCTCACTTGTCTTAATTATGCCCAAAAAGATTCTGTTGAGAATCCGCGGCCTTGTATCTCACTTTTTTCTCAAACAATATTACATTTGGAAATTACTTCTTAAATCTTATAGCTGTCAAATGATTGAAAGCAGGCATTGACATGTTAACAAATATTTATGTTCAAATTTATGGAGGGTCACCATTAAAAGTAACAGACTGAATTTAATTAAAATGGCAATTTTGTTGAATTTATAACGATAATGTGATGTCTACATTTTTAATTGATAACTTATTAAATGTATAATTGAATAAAAAATTAGAATCAGAAATCAGAATCAGAAAGCCTTTAATAGTCCAACAATGGGGAAATTTGCTGTTTATTGAGGCTAAAAGTAAGACTGAATTTCATTAAAATGGCAATTTTGTTGAAGTTGTAATAATGTGATCTATATGTTTTTAATTGACAACTTTTCAAATGTATAATTCAATAAAAACATTTATATTCAAACTTATCAGAATCAGGAAGTCTTTAACTCATTCACTGCCAGACGATGTGCAAAAATGTGTCCACTCGAGTGCCAGGGTTTTTGTCATTGTCACTCGAATTCCAGGACCCACAGAATATTGAGTTTTAAGACTACATATACATTAAATGCAGCGTAAGAAAGATTACTCTTTTTTTCATCAGAAAAAAAGTTAATTCCTAAATTATATGGGTCTGGAGTTATGAGCTTGAAATGAGGGTGGCTGTCCAAAATACAATGCAATACATACATATCGGTTTATATAGCGTTTGAACTACAGCTGAAGCTGGAACAAAGCGCTAACATGGAAAAAGGAAATCCTGCCCCTTGTGGAAGGGAAAAACATTGCCAGAGGCCATGTCCAGCGCTTTATCTGCACTCAAACAAGAAAAAAAAAAACAAATTCGGGAATGGTGCTCAACCTCATGTTCAATTCCCGAATAAATCTGTGAATGGCAGTGAATGAGTTAATAGTTCCACAATGGGGACACTTGCAATTGATTGAGGCTCACAATTAAAAGTACCAGGTTGAATTTGATTAAAATTGCAATTCTGTTTAATTTATGAGTATTTGTGATTCATAAATTTTTAGTTGATAACTTTTAAAATTTGTATATTCAATTAAAAAAACCTGATATGTACATCCATCCATCCACTTTCCTAACCGCTTCATCCTGCTGTAGCCTATCCCAGCCGTCTTCGGGTGGGGACACCCTGAATTGGTTGCCAGCCAATCGCAAACAAAGACAAAACAACCGTCACTCTCACACTCACACCCAGGCACAATTTGGAGTGTTCAATCTGCCTGCCATGCATGTTATTGGAATGTGGGAGGAAACCGGAGGACCCGGAGAAAACCCACATGGTCCCAGGGAGAACATGCAAACTTCACACAGGGAGGCCGGACCGGGTCTTGAACTCACGACCCCTGCACTGTGCTCACCACAATATTTGCATTTTACATTGTTCGTGCAATGTAGGATCAAAAAAAATTACATGGCATTTTCTTCATAGGAAAACTTTGATTTGATATCAAATGACTCCAAAGCACTATTTAGATTCTTAAAAATATACAATTTTAATGTACAGTATAATTTCATCGCATTTTTTTGTGTGGAAAACAACTATTGTTATTTACCCTGCAGCCAGAAATATCCCTGCTCTATTTTTCTGATGTTTTAGATCACTCATACATTTCCTATGGTAAAATCAACATTTAATAAGTAACTGAAAAAAAACATTCACGCCATACGACACAGATGACTAGCAACAGAAAGGTGGGCGGGCCGCGAGGAGTGCTTTGGACCTGGTTACATTGGAGCTTGCGGAGGTGACTCGGGTTCCCATTTGGGAGGTGCTTCCCCGTATGGAGCTCAAGCCGACCACTGCGGATCAGGACAACGTGTCATATTTTTACAAAAAAAATCAAACATCATACATTTCATAGTATATGGACAGGGGTGGGAGCTACATGGTGACCAGGGGTGGCCATGGGCCCTGAACCAGCCTCATACCTCTGAAAATTTTGAGCGCTGTGATTTTTTGACCATTTTTAGATGGAAGCAGGATTCTAACCACCCTTGATATCAAAATGACTTTCACACCATCGCTAGTCAGCAGTTTAAAAGCAGTACCTTACTAAGTGCATACCTGCCAACTTTTGAAACCAGAAGAGTCGAGTACAGTGATACTTCGGTTTACGAACCCCTTGGCTTACGAACTTTTCAGTTCACGAACGTTAATATGAACTTTACCTTGGCATACAAACTTTTTTCATACACGGAGCTGCCTCAATGAGTGATGTGTCGTTCGCAAACGAGCCCGTTCTTCTAACAACAAAATGGCAGCCGACTGTTTTTGTCCTCTATTCCCCGCCGCCAGTCTTTGGTTAAAGCCACGTGATTGGTCAAGAACGCAGCAGTGAGGGGAGGTGGTTTTAACATTAAAGAGACAGGCAGACGACAGTGAGAGTTTCAACTTTGATAGTTCAAAGGCAGAGTGTAGACTGCAAGGTTAAAATATCCCATCAATCAGGCTCCACAAACAACCCACACAAGCTATCTGTACACTTGATGCAAAAAGCTATCAACCAAGCGAAACAGAACACAATTGATGAGGAAAAAGGTAAAATTATCGCAGAGAAAGCACCTCCAAGGGATCCTTAAGATGGTGAAAGAAGCCTATGTTCCTCATCAAGTGTTTAATGCTGAGGAAACCGGACACTCCATTCCATCAAGCCATCAATGACCATCACAAAGGTAAATAAAAAGACTTTATTATACAGTAGTTTATTTCTTTAATTATAATACCATGGCACATGGTATTATAAATAGGTATAGTTTGTGTAGTTTTAAGAGTTAGAAAATTATTAATTATTAATTAAAAGTGGAAAATTATGTTTTATTGGGACCTGGGAACGGATTATTCTCATTTTAATGGTTTCCTATGGGTAATTAATTTTTGGGATACACACTTTTCACCTTACACACTCTGTCTGGGAACCAATTAAGTTTGTAAGCCAAGGTATCACTGTAATATGCCGGGGGCCGATTTAACATTACAGCTACTTAAAATGAAGCTAAAAACACCATACAAATGATCAATGTCAAATATATACTTGTGAAAAATACCTATCCGTATTTCATCCTGTCAATCATGAAAATATCATGTTTTCTACTATTTTAAGAAAAAAAAAGAAATATTTTACAATCTACCATTTAATAATCATTCTCGTTTGAAAAGTACAATGAATTGTAAGACATTGTTAGCAACTTGTAATATTTCACATCTAAAGTCCTACGGGTTGACAAAAATAGCTATCAACAAACTCAAATGACAAACTTGCGTCATTTTCACCTTGTCTTGACCAAAGTATAACTCCTGGAAATGTTTGGGAGTATTCTTCACAAAATGACTGTACATTTCTTTTAGATGTCACACTTTTTGTTGCTTTTTCTCCGGCAGATGCCATTACAAGACAATGATAAAAACGATGCTGACTCTCGATTCCAGGAATGACCCGTGGAACGCACACTAAAGGAAGCTAACAGCTGGCACTGAGCCGATCGCCTGTTCTAAATTTAGATACGGTACTTAGCGATCTCGTGTTTTGAAAGAATGTTGGGTATTTACTATTTTGACCATTTTATTGTTTTTATTAGAAAGCGTAATTTTCATTTATAAACCGTAACCCAGAATGGGATAATGAAAACAGTACTCATTACGGCAAAACCGGAGTCGTTGGCAGGTATGTATGTAAGTGTAATGGGCATTATTCTGGAGAAGATTTCATGAAATCTTGACGGTAGAGGGTATGATTAAGAATGACACATATGTGCAACCATTTTTTGTCGCTCAGGCCACCCCACTTAACGATTTATGGCTACACCCCTGCATACAGAACCAAATGCACATTTCCTTTAATGCTGTCATGCTTTTGCCGACATTTTGGTGTGTGCGTTGAGATCGTACCGCTGGATGGAAGTATATTGGTCGCAGCGTCACACACTTCACACGGCGTAGCCTGAAATCTGGCCTGACGTTGGTAATCAGACAGCTGGTTGGAACGCTTGAGTGTCGGCGTGGACTTGACGTACTCTAACCGCTTCAAGAGGGCCTGCGAAGAAAGCAATGACGGCGTTATGGATACAGGTAACTCCTAGAAGGCATCTTCTAACAACCAACACGTCGCCAACATTGTTTATATTGATGTGTCAGAGAGTGAAAACCACAAGACTCAATAAAAAGTGATCAGAAATTTCATTAAAAAGTAGTTAATACCTAAATGATATGCGTCTGGAGTTATATGAGCTTGAAATGAGGGCGGCTGTCAAAAATACAATGCAATACATACATATTTGGTTTATATAGCGCTTTAACAACAGCTGAAGCTGGAACAAAGCGTGAACATGGAAAAAAGGGAAATACTGTCCCTTTGTGGAAGGGGTAGAAAAACATTGCCAGAGGTCTGACCAGCGCTTTATCGGCACCGCAGCAAGAAAAAACAAAACCCAAACAAATTCTGGAATGGCGCTCTACGTCATATTTTCAATTGCCAAATAAATTCAGGAATGGCAGTGAATGAGTTAATCACATCCCAACATAACATATCTGAGCATAAAGATCGAGATGGTAGGTAGTTTGGATGATAAATGGATAATAAAATATATTAATTATTATTATTATTATTATTATATACATTCAGAGGCCTATTGCAATCACTTTTGGGTCATCCTCCAATATGACATAAAAAAATAACTTAAAGGACAACCGACACCATTTTTTTTCTTTCCTAACTGACATCAGAAAAACGTTTTATCGCATCTAAAATAACCAAAACACGCAGACTGATATTTTTAGTTAAATGCAAAACACACAAATAAAAATGACTTAAAGTGTCCAAAAACTACTTCAAATTGAACCCGGAAGTGGCCAGTTTCAGAAGGTCCCGCCCCCTTGTTCGTGATGTCACGCCAAGACGTCTTGCCTTGCTCGAGAATCAAAACAATGTTTTCAGATTCGGAGAAGATGCTTTCTCGTTACTCATCCAGTTATGATTCAAATTGTTCTGAAGAGGAAAGCCTAAATGTTTATTAAAGAAGTCTTTCCGGGTCATTTTGAGGAATCAGGACTGATGTGTAGCACCCAGAACATGCAGAAGATGGCGACCATGCTCCGTTGGAAATGGGCTGATTTGTCTGCTGGGAATTTGTGTCAACTAGTATCAAATAGTAGTGTTTTATGTGTTTTCCTTCTAATTTCGCCATCAACACGGATCAACATAAAGTTTTCACAAAGTACCGCAAAATGCATTGTGTGTCGCTTTCTCGGTCAGTGACGAAACCTACCGTGACGTCACGATAGGTATCGTCACTAACTCAAAAACAAGACTTCCTGAATATTCACCGCGAGTCTTAAAACATAAAATATAGCTATATTCGGTGGAATCTTATTAAAATACGCTCAGCAGAAGTCATTTGAAGCCATTTTACAAATTATGGACACAACTTGTCCGAAGGCGTCAGTTGTCCTTTAAAGCAATATTTCCATGTACAAAAATAACAGTAAAACAGTGACATTCCTTACCAGCTTCTAATTTGCTTTTTTTTGGGGGGGGATGCTTAGAATAAAATAATTCGACCACAGACCAGCTATGAAGTCTGCCTGGCAACAAGTGGCCTTGCATGCGTGATAAGACGATTACAATAATGCCCGACATTAGTTTTTCAGATATAGTCCAAGAAAGCATCGCTCCAAAAAAAATATGCTCAGTATACTGATGGAAGAGCCAAAATCAATGCAGAAATTGGATTTTTCAACACAACACTCTAGTGTCTCCTCTCAGTGTGTCCACAATTATCAAAACTCAGCTGAGCAATCCTACATGAAACCTCGTCATGGGAGAATTTTATACCAGCATTGTATTCGGAAATATAGCGAGTGAAGCCTTTATTTTGTAAAACGTGACTCCCTGCCATTAGGCAGACTACTGAAACTGAAAAAAAAGAAACACCTCGGCATGTGTTGAGGAATTAGCATTTCATCACCAAAGAAGGCAATTTTTTTTCCAAAACTTTATATTTTTTTAGGTGGGGGAATCAATATTTAGACTTGAGTACAGACTCTCCCCACCTTATGAACGAGATCCATTCCGAGCGGTCATTTGTAAGGTGAATTTGTTCGTAAATTGCTTCAGTGCTCCATTTTGTATGAAATATATGTTTAAGTCAAACTCTGAATGGGGAAGTATAAAACAGACGCTCTAACAGTCGTAAAATGAATTCACACCTACTGTAGTATGATGACATTCAGTAAGCCATTACTGAAGCTGGTAGCACGTAATTACTGAATTACGTGCCAGCAGCCTTTAGTTGTTATGCATCGCGTCCTCCTGGAAAGTCAACTGGGAAGAGGGATTTCAACTGGGGAAAAGATGCGCAGTACAAAATCTAACTGACAGCATCGCTGTCTGAACATGTTATTTAATGAACTGTACCCGCAAAAATGCTCGTATGTATCATTATTTGTAACTCAAATGTTTGTTAAGTTGGGGAGCGTCTGTAACGTCATCTTTGTGGCACCCGAATCACATCAACATCAAACTATCACATTCAAAATGTGTCTCACTTGGTTGTCCTTATCGATGCGTTTCTGTTCCCGTAGGCGGTTGACGGAGCTGTGGGGGATGTGCGGGGTGGTGTTCTTGCGGGTGAACTGGTTCACGATGGCGCCGGGCGCTAAGGAGATTCGGGAGAGTACCCGCAGGAGTCGCTGATTTTCATGGTCAATGCGCCGGACTTCGTTGTTGCTGAAAGTAAAGTTTTTCCTGCTAGGTCGTCCTCTGCAGTGAAGGATGAGGTTCTCCTGAATGAGACTCCCACTTGCAAAAGACTCCGTGTCTGGAAGAATGCAAAAAAATTATTAATCAAAAGGAATTTAGTTTTTCACAATTTATTTTATATTGTTCCTGTTTGATTGTGGCTGCAAAAAAAAATGTCCACTCCAGCGCCAGGGTTTTTGTCATTTGTCCCTCGAATTCCAGGACCCACAAATATTGAGTTTTAGGACTACATAAACTTTCAATGGAGCATAAGGAACCTTAGACTCTCTTCTTTCATCTGAAAAAATAATTAATTTCTAAATTATATAGGTCTGGAGTTATATGAGCTTGAAATCAGGGTGGCTGTCCAAAATACAACGCAATACATACATATTGGCTTATATTGCGCTTGAACAACGGCTGAAGCTGGAACAAAGCGCTCACATGGAAAAAAGGGAAATGCTGCCCCCCTTGTGGAAGGGGAAAAACATTGCCAGAAGCTTTGGCCAGCGCTTTATCGGCACCCAAGCAAGAAAAAAACAAAACCCAAACACATTTGAGAGTGGCGCTCTACATCATATTTTCAATTCCCGAATAAATTTGTGAATGGCAGTGAATGAGTTAATGTTAAAATTTGTGAAAATAAAACAGTTTGTTTTTATTGTATTTTAGAAAGTAACTGCTTTAATTACACGTGTTTACAGTTTATGCTGTAAAATAGTTCAAACGTGATTTTAAAAAGTTGTTTTGTAGACTTGGAACAAATTTTTAAAAATACATTGATTATAATGGGAAGTGCTGATTCGGTTTTCAAACATCTTAGTTTATTTTCATAGTATTTTAGAAATTAAATGCTTTATTATGTGTGTTTACAGTTTATGTAAACACACATGTTTACATTTAAAGCCATCCATAACCTTGCCCCCCCCTATCTGTCTGACCTAATTCAAATCTCCGTTCCTTCTCGGGCCCTCAGATCCTCTTCCTCCCTCCACCTCTACATGCCCGCTGCCCGTCTCACTACGATGGGGTGCAGAGCTTTCAGCCGCTCCGCTCCTAAACTCTGGAACTCACTTCCACCCAACATCCGCAACATTGACTCCCTTCCTACTTTCAAATCTCACCTGAAAACCCACCTGTTTAAACTTGCTTTCATGGTCTAATTTATTCTGCTGTTTTATTATTTGTTTTATGCATGATTTTACTATTGTGTGTATTGTCTTTGTTGTAAAGTGTCCTTGGGTGTTCAGAAAGGCGCTTGTAAATTAAATGTACTATTATTATTATTATTATTATTATTATTATTATTATTATTATGTAGAAAAAGGGTGCCTTTAATAAGTTGTTTTCTAGATTTGGACAAAAATATATTGATTTTAATGGGAAGTGGTGATTTGGTTTTCGAACAAATCAGTTTTCAAACAGGTTTTTTGAACGGATTATGGTCGGAAACCGTTTTTTTTTTTTTTTTTTTTTTTTTTTTCATGAAACCCTAAGTGTGGTATGATCAAGAATGAAGTACGCAGGCTATTTGCATCCATGGATACTTTCAACCCCTCCCTCGGGTGTTGTGTCACACTGGAGACTGCCCACCACGCTGAGAAACTTCAAACGACGCCCCCCGTTGAGACGTACGAGTCGATTTAACAAGGAGTGTCCCAGCTACACTGCACCTGCATTCAATGTTTCTTCTGGACGGACGGCGCTGCTGGCTCGGGTCGGGGTCGCACTCTGTCGCTGCTTCCCCTTGGGGCTGCCTTCGCTGGGCTCCGCCAACCTGGAGCGCTGCAGCGGTGAGGAGACCGGACTGTCCTCGTCTCTCGGGGTGTATTCCGACCTATTGGACGCCCTGCTGGGGGCGCGGGAGGGCGGCGGTCGGCCTCTCGTCCTCGAGCCTCCCGGCGAGCTGTAGCGGCTGGACACTGTGGAGGAGGTCGGCGGTCGTTTGGCTCGTGAGGACCGCTCGCTGGTTGCTTCGGACGGCGAGAGCCGAGCTCCAGGTGGCCCCCGGGTGTCTTGCGTGCTACAGTCGCTGTCTCGGTCGTCTTCTAGCGTCTGGAGCGAGCCGCTGCGAGGGTCTTCCTCCGCTGCATTTTGCGTGCTGTTTCTACTTCCTCCACGCTGGTCTCTATCGTCGTCGCGGTCGCTGTCAAAAAAGGAGTGGTCAACGTCACCCTCCAAATCGCTTGGATTGAACATGGCCGTCCGGGTAACCCTCGAGCGCTGCGTTTGAAACTAGGAAAGCGAGGAACTAGGGGAGCTAGATGACGTCACTTCCCGGCACCGGTTGTTGTGCGTCGCGGTTGCCAGATCGGTGCTTCCTTGGAGACACATTTCAAACTCGGAGCGAGGCCGAACCAGCCTCGAAGGGGAGCTCGAACTCTGATTTAAAAAGCGCATCATCGCTCGCACGCATGTGGTGAAAAAGTGACACTATGGTTTTAATCAAAGCAGCACATCGATGACGGCCCGTAATTACATCAGCGTGCCAATTACACCGATCAAAGACCTTACGTGTTGTTGTCGGCGGATTTCAAGGCTAATGTCAACCTCTGACGAGGATGACGTGTTTAATCATTGACAGCGTTTGTCCACTAGATGGCAGAGATTGTCAACACACAGGTTGTCGTCGTTTAACGTTTAAATTTTGGACGGAGATTGAAAAACAATGTCGAGCAAGTTTGGAATTCCTCCGCGAGGCCAACGTTATCACATTTTGTAATACCGTATTCGTGTTTTTACACGACACGTTTCACGTTCTTACATGATGATTTTCACGTTTTTACACAATAAGTATCACCCTTTCCATCGTAATGTTCGCGTTTTTACATGATAATGACAGAGTATTGTAGACATGGTATTAAACAACATTTTGATCTCTTGAAACTACAAATCACATGATCACAGACCTCTTGGAGTTGCTTACGATATTTTATACAGACACTACAATAAATGCTACATCACTGCAGCCCAAATGAAAGCGTCTGTGAGCAGTAATTTGATAGTGATTTCATTAGCTCAATCAAATATGTATACTTAACTGCTCACTTTGCTGCTGTGAAATGTAAATTTCTCCACTGCGAGACTAATAAAGGCATATCCAACATCCAATCTTACATCCAACAACCACAACAGTTGTACAATCTAATGTCTATCTAATCTACTCTAATCCATAAATCACATGGATATATAAATATTGTACATTATTGGCACTGTATACTAGTACTGAATAAAATACTGTAGAGTGGACCCATAAACTCTTTGTAGAGGGTAAACAACTGAGCCAATCTGCAAAAAGTACAAACACTCCCCGATTTACGAACATTTGAGATACGAGCAACAGTACATACGAGCGTCTTTGTAGTAACATAATGTAGTCTTCCCTCCAGACGTACATTTACATATCTTTATAGAGCATATATTTTATTAAATGTTTATTTTTCAGTACAAATCAGTACAGGTTACTTATACGTGCCTTACACATACTTATATAAAACTTAAGCATACATTCCATGCAAAATATAGCACTGAACCAATTTACAAACAAATGCACTTTACGAACGAGCATTTGGAATATATCTCGTTCGTAAATTAGAGAGTGTCTGTAATCTGAATCATTGATGTTGCCCTGAAATTGATTATGACCTATAACCATCATTTTAACCATAAATATATCACGAACTATGATCCTTAAAGGACAACCGACGTCTCTGGACAAGTTGTGTCCATAATTTGTAAAATGGCTTCAAATGACTTCTACTGAGGGTATTTTAATAAGATTCCACCGCATATTGTTATATTTTACGTTTTAAAACTCGCACTGAATATTCATGAAGTCTTGTTTTTGAGTTGGTGACGAGTCTGTACGTGACGTCACTAAAGGAACGCCCCACACCGAAAAAAAGACATCATAGCAGTCATTCCATCACGTCAGTGTATTTTGCTGTATTGTTTGGTCTGAAAACCTTGTGTTGCACCCAAAAAGCCGCCAGAAGAGGGTGTCCAAGCTCCATATAAGGAATTTATCAGCCTGTGGAAACAGAGGTGGCCACAGGAGGTCGCCATTTTGTGCCTCTTTTTCGTTGAGACATCTCCCCTCAATGTTGCCTGATAATGGCACGGAATAAATTCTTTAATCGATTCCAAACATGTATGCTTTCCTCTTCAGAACTATTTGAATCATATTCGTAACTGGAGGACTTTCTAAAAATGCCCAATTCGCAGCTCAATTTTTTGCAGATTTTGGACACTTAAGTCATTTTTATTAGTGTTTTGCATTTGAATAAAAATGTCATACTGCGTGTTTTGGGTATTTTAGATGCTATAAAACGTTTTTCTGATGTCAGGTAAGAAACAAAAAAGTGACGTAGGTTGTCCTTTAAACACGTCAATATTTTAAATACAGTATACTCAAAATTTGCAGTTTTTGCAGACAGCACCCGGATGTATAATTCTGATGAGTAATTCACTTGTTTCACCCTTGTATGGTGAAATTCTGTCACAATAAGAAGAATAAATCAGAATCAGAAAGCCTTTAATATTTAATATTCCCACAGTGAGGAAATTTGCACATGATACAACTGCAAATGACATACTTGAGAAAATTAAAACCCAATTAGATTGAATTGGGCTTTTAATAATAATAATAATAATACATTTTTAGTCATTTTTTATCATCATGGCTTGTATATCAGATTGCTTTTGGCCTCTGGGGAAGACACATATTATAATATGCGGTTTGATCCCAAAACTCCGGTCCTTTCCAGCCACACCAACCCTGAGGAAAAAAACGAACACAGAAAAACCACAAAGTCAACAATATCTGTGAGGCAGACATGTCCGTAAGAACCAATTCATTTTGAAGGCCCACCTTGTCTGTGATGACCTGCAAGTCCTCTGCGCCTGTGTAATGAGGGTCCAGGATAAGGAAACGAATCTGCCCGCTGGTCTCGCTCCAAGCAACACCTAGAATAGTGTGAGCTAGAACCCCTCCACCTGCAAGGGACAAAGAACCCTTTCCATGACAAACAATAACATTTTCACCATACAGTTGCATCCCATTCAATTTTGTATCATCCAAAAGGTGTGAAACATGTTGAAAGGTCAAAGTGAAGAGCTCACCAATCATAACGGGAGTCCCCTCCGAGAGGAAGTGGTTGGCTAGTTCTCTGCCTTTGGAGGCCATTTCAGAACCCTGACTGAAAGAAAGTACAGCACACGTATTAAATCGAAATCCATCAGACTGGGATGCTCGGGAGACAAACCTGACAAATAAAATCTTGGACGTGACCCCGAGGAGTTGGTTGAGGACGGCGTGGACTTCAAAGGAACCAATCCACTGGCGAGACCCCACAAAAGACCCTTGTTTGTCACCGACATCCACTAAAGCCTAAAACAATAATGTAGCAGAGAGAAATAAAGCGCAATGTAAATCCATTAAGATTTTATATAAACTGAATAGCAGAATAAGCTTCTTTTTTTAAGTTGTTCAGAAAATAATTAAAATGTTTTAAAAAAAAATTAAAACCACCTGAAACTATACGATGAAAACATCATTGGCTTTCTTTTTGGTCAATTAACTCATTCACTGACAGACATGTGCAAAAAGGTGTCCACTCCAGTGCCAGGGTTTTTGTCATTGTCACTCGAATTCCAGGACCCACAGAATGTTGAGTTTTAGGACTACATCAACATCCAATGCAGCGTAAGAAACCTTACTCTCTTTTTTATCAGAAAAAAAGAGTTGAGTCCTACATTATTTGGGTCTGGAGTTACATGAGCTTGAAATGAAGGTGGCTGTCCAAAATATAATGCAATACATACATATTGGTTTATATAGCAATTTAGCAACAGCTGAAGCTGGAACAAAGCACTCACACGGGAAAAAGGGAAATGATGCCCCCTTGTGGAAAGGTAAAAACAATGCCAGAGGCCATGGCTAGCACTTTGTCAGCAACCAAACAAGAAAAAATAAAACCCGAACTTGGCAATGGCGCTCTGTCATATTTTCAATTCCCGAATAAATTTGTGAATGGCAGTCAATGAATTTTAGATGTATAGAATATTAGTCGAGTACAAGGTAAAAATAATAATAAATAAAAAGGCTAGAAAAAATTGGACCTGTCTTCATTGCAGATGTATAGCAAGACAAACATAAAACAATGGGCAGTTTACGATAATTAAAGTTTGTTTTGGTGTGTTTTTTAATATACATAAGATGTTTCAATGAGTTACTGCCCTTTTTTTATTTTACATTTTAAAAGCATTTTCATTAGCTATACGAACCTTGCCTTGCACTTGGAAAAAGTAACTACCTGTACTGTGTTTTTCTGTGTACAGACCCTTCCCTACTTACAACCGGAATCTCGTTCGTAAGTTGGGGAGCGTCTGTAATCAAAGTTTATTTTGGTTAGTTTAATATACATAAGATGTTTCAATGAGTTCTTTCTCTTTTTTTCGTTTATATTTTTTTTATATTCGTTTTCTTTAGCTATACGAACCTTGCCTTGCACTTGGAGAAAGTAACTACTGTATTTTCCGGTGTATAAGGCGCACCGGAGTATAAGGCGCACTCCCAATGAATGGTGTATTTTCAAACTTTTTCCATATATAAGGCGCACCTGACTATAAGGTTCACTTACAATGAATTGAAAATGTTTTACAAATATAATAAAAGTTTTCCAAGTATAAGGCACACCACATTATAAGGCGCTAAAGTAGAGGCTTGAGTTATGTACGACTTCTTCTACAGGGAGAAATGGAGTCGGTTGCTGCTGACAGTAGTTGCAAGAGCTGTTGTGGCTTGTTATTACTTCGCATATAAGGCGCAGGTTCATTTTTTTGAAGAAAATCAAGGTTTTTTTGGTGGTTGACTGAAAATTACAGTACATAAAAAATTAAAAAAATACTCCATCCGCGTCACATTACCTGCTGGATCTCCTTGTGGTTGGGCACAGACCGCTCCACGTAGCCTTGCTGTTGGAACCAGGAGCAGATGGTCTGCAGGGAGCGATAAGCGCAACCCCAGCCGTTGTCATCCATGCGGTTCTGCATGTAGTGGTGATAACTGTACACCCCGTGCACCAAGTATACCTGAAACAAAAATATCTCATCAAGACTGCTCTTCAATCAGTGTAAATGTTTTCAATAGATTTACCTTTCCGTCGTCCAATGTAGGATGTGTAAGAGCCAGGTGAGGGTTTCGGAGATAACCGTCTTTATAGGGTTCATTAGGGAAGTGATAAGCGTTGGCTCTTCGAAAATAGGGTCTGTCTTCTGGTAGCTTGAACCGCTCATGCAGCTCCTATTCAAGTCCCAAAAAATTCAAGGAAAATCTAAAAATGACATGATTTTTAAAGGACTACCGACGCCTCCGGACAAGTTGTGTCCATAATTTGTAAAATGGCTTCAAATGACTTCTACTGAGCGTATTTTACAAAGATTCCACCGCATATTGCTATATTTTACCTTTTAAGACTCGCGCTGATTATTACTAAAGTCTTGTTTTTGAGTTGGTGACGAGTCTTCACGTCACATCACTGAAGGAACGCCCCTGACCGAGAAAGGACACACTGTAGCAGTCCTTTTATCACGTCAAATCAGAAGGAAAACACACAAATAACGCGATGGTGAATCCTTGTGTGTTGTGACAAAAATGTTGAGCCAATTTCCACACGGAGCTTTGTCGCCATCTTCTGCCTGTTTTAGGTGCGACACCCCCCTCCCCCGTTTGCCTCAAAATGACACAGAATAAATTATTTAATAGATTGCAAACATGTATGGTTTCCTCTTCAGAACTATTTGAATCATATTCATAACTGGATGAGTAACAAGAAAGCATCTTCTCCGAATCTGAAGCCATTGTTTTGATTCTTGAGCAAGGCAAGACGTCTTGAGTGACACCACGAACAAGGGGGCGGGACCTTCTGAAACTTCCGGTTTCAATTTTTTTTGCAGTTTCAGCACACTTTAAGTCATTTTTATTGGTGTTTTGCATTTGACTAAAAATATCATACTTTGTGTTTTGGGTATTTTGGATGCTAAAAAACGTTTCTCTGATGTCAGTTAGGAAACAAAAAAGTGATGTTGGTTCTCCTTTAAGGTTTCGCATAATTTTTTTAAATCTGGAATTTCACTTCAATCAGCAACGGATTGCATCATCCACAAAACACTGAAGACTACACATGGAGGAGGAAAAGTAAGTTACAAAATGGCATTTACTTTCCTGTGCATCATTGACATATCGATGCTCCCCAACTTACAAACCAGATACGTTCCGAATGGTCGTCCGTAAGGTGAATTCATTCATAAGGTGAATTTGTTCGTAAGTTGTATAGAATGTATTTTTAAGGCTGACATAAGTATGTTTAAGGTTTATATAAGTAAGTTTAAGGCTTTTACAAGTAACATGTATTGGTTTGTACTGAAAAATATACATTTACTAAAATATATGCTCTTTAAAGATATGTACATGTACAACTGGAGAGAATACTACATATGTTACTACAAAAATGTTCGTATGTACCATTGTTCATATGTACCATTGTTCACAATGCAAATGTTCGCAAGTAGGGGAGCGTCTGTACCTTACGTTGATGCTCTAGCTTTCTGTCGGGTACCCCAGCAGGATATACTGCCGTCACCAGTCCTCTGGACTCCGGAAGCAGAAAGTGGAAAGGCTCCGGAACTGATAGCGTGGTGCCATTCATGTGGCGGAGCATCTCACGCTCCATCTCATGCAGTTGATGCATTAGCGCTTTCAACAGGCCCTCAATGGCACTGCATAATGAAATAGTGTTGAAATTCGAAGATTCTAGTCTGGTTTTTGGAACAAAAAAAATATTTTCAGCAGGACGGTTACTTTTTGATGGTGTCAGTGGAGCGGGTGTTGACAACACAATCCATGGGAAGAGTTGTGGACAGGAAGTGGGACTTTTGGATGGTTCTGCAGAGGATGGGTGCAGGAAGGGGGCCTGGCTTTGTCATTTCCATCATCAGGTCTATGCTGATAACTCTCTGAATGGAAAATCAATTGGTGATTTGATTAAACCGTCTCATGTACATTCTGTATAATTGTACTTTAATAATAACAATGTGTACGTATGGAGCACTGACACTATTCAGTGCTCCATACTTGTCATTGTATAGCTATTCTATCCTGCATTGTACTAGTGATGTAAAATGATACTTAAATGTAATCTATTTTAAACGGTCATTGCTACAGAGCACAGGAGAAAAATATAAAATACAAAATGATAAAATATAAAACGCATACAGCTACTGAGTTCTTTTTCCCCTTCTTTTTTGTAGACTTTTTAACAGCCATCTCTTCATCCGTCCTGAAAAAAAAGGAAAACAAAATGGAAACAAATGGAATGGGGGTTAGAAATAAAAACAGAACCACACTTACTGTATCCATTTATGTAGTTCTTCACATATTGTGCTAGCGGTTATTTCTCTCGGAGTCACATGAACACCTTTATTTGGCCAAATAATAACTGGGCTGTTCTGGACTCTGAGGACACAGGATTCCGAATTTACGTGAGCGCGTAGGTCCTCGAATGTTCTTGAGATGGTTTTACGCATGAGCATTACTGAAACAAAAAACAAAAATATGATGTAGTTTGTTTATTTTATACTCATGCATTGTAGTAGTTTGATCACAGTGCACTTAAAGACAAACAAGAGCTCACATTTAAACTTTCAGAAAATGTAAAGACTTAAATTAATTCATAGAGGTGTTTTCATACGACATTTAATTTAACCACAAGGGCTTGTGTTATTAAATGGTGAATACACTTCTTTTTCTTTCGGCTTTTCCCTTCAAGGGGTTGCCGCAGCAAATCAGTCTCCTCCATCTCTAGAGGTTTGGTGAATACACTCGTGAATAGAAATGTACCCATTAATTCGCATATAATGATATTCCCTCCTACCATCTGTGCTTTCCAGGATACATTTGAGCTCCAACGGTCCTCTCAAACGGAGAAAGTCTCCCGTCTCGACGACATTTAAATCCATAATCTGAAATAAAACAAGTTAGAAGCTTGGGGTGAGAAGTTTTGCATTTACATGTGTCTGGACTGCAAGCCACGACAAGCGAACGGCTTTCTGCGTGACGGTACTAAGCTCGGTAAATATTTTCACAGAGTGGTTTTTTTCATCATTAATATGCCCACCATGATCCGTTTTTGTTGTTGAAACGTAGAAACACTAAGCGATGTCGTTTATTCACAGGAGGCGGCCATGTCTGTTTGACAGTGGTCAACGTGTCTCTTTACGCGGCAGCTGATTGGACGATAACATCGCCACCGACACGTGTTGCATTCAATGATACTCGTAATTTACCTATCTAAATGGAACGATCATATGAGTGGTTCGACTGAATACTTAGTCGTAAATGTACCGTTAATGATAAGTGTTGATATGAAAAGCTCTTTTCACGTTTGACAAAAATATTACACCTTAACAAAAGTGGGGCAATCAGCCCAGTCGTAGACCTTACACTCAGGCAGAACAATAGAAGTAATCCGTCAGGACAATAGAAGTAATCAGTGTTGCCGCAGGGAGTAGTCCTCTGCTCCCACCAACCTGAGAGCAGGGAACGATCATAGCAGAGTCGGGCACCACCATGTCTGGACAGTAGGGATATATATAGGGCTGAAACTACCAGCAAAAGACGTTAGTTCGCTGACGAAGCCTCTTGGATAAGAAGTGAACCGTCCGACACCTTCAAAGAAGTACAGATGACGGCTCAAGAAACCTTTTCATCGATGGACCACTCCTGTACGACTGAGAGCTTACACAGACGTACCTTAACAAAAGGGGAATAATTATCTTACTATGTTTAGAATAGGTGCGATACAATGAATTCTGTGCAAACGTTCTACAGGACGAGATATGACATTGTCAGGAAACTTGAATATTTTGTACGGTTTTCTGTCGTAGAAGGGCTGGCCGTCCCTTGTCCACGCAATGACCGTGTTGTTGTCACACATGATAACCTGTTCCCCTACATTGACTTTTATTTTTCCTTCAATGATGGCAACACTCCCCAAGGGGACTTAGTTTGGGTCCAGACCGTTTTGGAATGTCTGTTTCTGGGAACAAACAGAGAACAATACTTTTAAGGGAAAAGAAACAAGAGAACCATGAAAGGGCATGGCAGTTCTTGTCTTGCAACGTCTCCTAATTGATAATACTATACATTTTAAATCAACAACATTAATGTATCCTGACCATAGAACCCAGAGGGATTCATGAGCCTGTCATATAGTGTTTGTATTCAAATTTAACAGTAGGGAGGCTGTACATCAGAGATGTCAAAGTCAAGGCCCGCGGGCCAAATCCGGCCCGCCACATCATTTTTTTCGGCCCGCGAAAGCAAATCAAACTTGTTAAATTCCATGATGATTGCTAAAATCTGAGCCAAAATTTCATATTTTTGAATGTCAACCACAATAAAAGTCATTATTCTTGACTTCAGATTTGAAAACGAGTTATTCATTAATTTGCTGTGTGCTCTATATGTAATATTTGAAGGGATTTAAACATTCTAATGGGTTCCCCAAATTCATAACGGCCCTTGAGAGGAAACCATAACTACAATGTGGCCCGCGGCAAAAAATGACTTTGACACCCCTGCTGTACATCTATAAATGTGAGTCTCTACTGGTGGGCAGCATCTATAGGATGGAGTGAGGCATACAATATCGAATTATTCCAGCATCAATGCCCATGTCACCCATGCTATGCAACTTGGGACAACATACATTGACATTTTCTTGACTACATTGACATTTACAAGAATTCATTTATTGCCTGTTTGTAGTGGGAAACCAATGCTCGTACGATTTTCACTGTAACAGAGAAGAGCAAAAGTGTTTCTTCATGCTTTGCTTGTTTGCCTTGGGCAGCAGCACAGCAGCCATGCATGCAAGACCAGGAAGATTGAGTGGACACAGAGATGGTAAAAGTGTTTAGTAGCAGCGCTGGATGTGCAATAAAAATGTGAGCCTGAAATTTATCATCATAGAAAAATTTGGCTGGGTGATAATTATTTTTGATTTGATGCTAAATGTTTGCTGTGTCAACATTTTGTGATCAACTGGCCAAAATAGTGTGTGTGTGTGTATTATAATATCTAGCTATAGATATATTATAATCAAAATGAAATACAAAAACTGCAAAAACGGGAGTGTGCATTGTCATGTCGGTAATAAAAATTATATTTTTATCCAGAGGAAGAAAAACTGAAGGCTCTATTTTAAGTATGTTGCTTATTTCTTCTAATGGACATGATCCATTCTTGTCGAGGCCACCATTTCTTTTCCAACATTAGCTTCATAACAGTTCATCTCATCTTAAAATGATGAGCATTTATTGTAAACACATCTTGTAGACCCCCCCCCCCCCGCCCCCTATATGGATGCTGCAATCTATTTGGAGCCAGGTTTGCTTGACGTTGACCTCACACAGCTCAAGATGGAATCTTGTGCTGTTTATCCCTGGTGAAATCTCACCATGTCGGCCATGATTTGCAACAGTGATGTTTGCTATCTTCTCCTGAGTTTCATAAACAGGATCTGTGCACTGCCTGAACATACAGCATATGGGAACACACTATGTGCTCCCAACGCCGGGCATCTATGCACATCCAGTATAAGCATCGTGTCTATCTTTTGCTCGATTGTGATGACATTTAGATGTATACGTTATGAAAACCAGGTGTGTTACTATTCAGATAGAATAGATCATTCCTGATAGATGATCTTGAAATGTACAGTCCCATCCACCTGATCAATTGTCTTTTTCTATGTCCAGTTGATATTTGAGTTTCAGATCGGACGATGAACATGAGACTGAAATTCAGAATTGCAGCTTTTATTTCAGTCCTATAAAAGTATTAGAACTAACATTATTGAATTAATTTATAAAACAAGAAAAAATATTTATCCCACAATGGAGGGATTAGCAATTTACATCAGTATAAATGTACATTATATCTAATATACTGTATGCTGACATCAGCCGAACACCACAATCACTTTCTGTGGGTGGATTGTGGTTGTCCCCGCTTAATTTTGATTTGAACCCAGTCTTTGTCCAAATAATGATCCATCCTGCGCAATGACTCCATTTCCCCAAACTTTGAGTTGTTTTACACAAAACAAATGATCAAGTTGGGTCAAACTGATCCATCTAATGAGATTGTCTTTTTTTTAACCAAAATTGCTTTGAAGTGCATACTTTAACTCATTTGCTGCCAATTATTACTATTATTACCTATCTATTAGCTAGCTAGCTAACTTTCTGTCTATTTCAGGTTTTTCCAGTTTGAGTGAACGCTGGCGCGTGTGGCTGCCGCTGCTCACCCACAGAAAAACTTATCCTGTGACTGTAAAGTGACCTTGAGCGTTTTGAAAGGCGCTTATAAATCAAATGTATTATTATTATTATTATTATTATTATTATTATTATTATTATTATTATTATTATTATTATTATTATTATTATTATTATTCACGAATGTATTCAGGAATTGAAAATCATGACGTTGAGCGCCATTCCCAAATTTGTTTGGGATGTTTTTTCTTGGGTGGGGGGTTATGGGTGCCGATAAAGCGTGGTCAGACCTCTGGAAATATTTTTCCTTCCCACGAGGGGGCAGCTTTTGCTTTTGGTACAACTGCCCCCATTTTAAGATCAGATAACTCCAGACCTAGATGACTTGGGAATTAACTCACTCACTGCCAGACGATGCGCTAACATGTGTCCACTCCAGTGCCAGGGTTTTTGTCATTGTCATTTGAAGTCCAGGACCCAGGAGAAAATATTGACATTCAATACAGCGTTAGAAACCTTAGATTCTCTTCTCACATCAGAAAAAAATAGTTATTTCCTAAATTATATGGGTCTGGAGTTATATGAGCTTGAAATGAGGGTGGCTGTCCAAAATGTCACGTTTTGCAAGGTGGTGATGGCGGTTGTGGATCTCAAAAAGCAGGCAGGAGGGAGCAGGAGGTTGTGTTTGACAAATTGTATTAAAATGAAGTCAGCAGGAACAAAATCTAAAACATCAAAATCATCTGAACAGAAAAAATACAAAGTATCAAAAGAAAAACCAAGATTAAAAGCACAAGCACAGCATACAATGCATACAAAGCATACACTGCATACAATGCGTTCAACAATGACCCAACACCGTATGGTCGTGCCGGGAGTCCTTTAAGTGTCACTAATTGTAACGACCAGCACCTGCGAGGCAGCAGGCAGGACTGACAGCGCTACCCGGTGGTCGCCAATCCGAACGTGGCAGTGCGCTAAGGCTCGGGACGACCAGCACCGGTGCAGGTGCAGGAGAGGCCGACAGCGCCACCCGTTGGTCGCCAACCAGATCATGACACAAAATGCAATGCAATACATACATATTGGTTTAGATAGCGCTTTAACAACAGCTGTAGTTGGAGCAAAGCGCTAATATGGAAAAATGGGAAATGCTGCCCCTTTGTGGAAAAAAAAAACGTTGCCAGAGGCCATGGCCAGTGCTTTATCGGCACCCAAGCATAAAAAAACAAAACTTAAACAAATTTGGGAATGGCGTTGTGAGTCATATTTGTGTGTGTAAGAAACATGTTTTGGGATTTGAAAGGAAGCCAGTCGGACATGCAAACTCCGCACCGCACATCTAGGCCAGAACTGGAATTTCTAACCAAGATATCGGGACTGTGAGGCATGCGTGTTAACCACTACACCATCATGCTACAGCCAATTGCATATTAAGTGCGATAGGGGATGTGTATTGCATGCGAGAAGTCATCTGGAAATAACGTCTCCTTGCTGATAGGTCGCTCAGCTCCACCAGTCGTGCTTGAGCATGGATTGGCCTGCAGCTCTCTGCCTAGCCCTCCAACACCCCCCCCCCATCCCCCATCTCCTCCCCTTCCTTCTGCTGCTCATGGCCTTTTTTTTTGTTTTTTTGTTTATTTTTTTATGGGCGCTGATTGTTCTGTACTATCATCAGTCCAAAAGAAGCAGACTCCAGGAGAGCATCGCATCACCCCCTTGGAGGAGGTGGCTGAGGAATTGAGCGAGGACGGAACGCCAAGACCAAAATGAAATGCGCGCACCAGAAAACGACATTCTGGCGCGTCTGTCTGCATGCACAATGAGCTCAGCGCCCGTGTGGTGAGGATATCGCAGCACCGGTGAAGATGTTCTGCGCTAGGTTGAAGGAGTTGAAGATATCCGGAGAGTGTCCTTTCTCCATAAGCGAACAGCAGAAGCAGAAAGAGGAGAAGGGAGAGGAGGAAGAGCAGCGTGGAGATGCCGGAGAGAGCTCGGCCGCGCACGGCGGGAGAAGTGCGCATGAAGCCGCACAGAGGATCAGCAGAGGCAAAGTCAACCTACATACCCTCGGAGAGAGCATTCGCAAACTGGCGTGTCCCCAGGTGGGTGCGAGCAGGCGCTAAATTGCGAAGAGATACAAATTGGCTGCCATTTTAGAAATGTTCTTATTTTATCCGTCCCCTGCACCCTCCCAATTTAAAATGCCTTTTTAACTTTACAGTTTCAAAGGCTGCACGTTGCCCTCCAAAGAATGATGAGGCAGAGCAAGGAAACGGAAAGGTAATTTTAGATCTGCTAGTTTTGCTCTTAAACCACATTGGAGAATATTAGGGACAGGTTCACTTTTGTTTTTGTATTTTGTTTTTTTATCAAATCCACCAGGAGGCTTACAGTGATGATGATGAATTTGCTAATTCAGCCTCCATCTTCTGAACTATTAGTAGAATTAACTCATTCACTGCCAGCCGATGTGCAAAAATGTGTGTACTCCAGTGCCAGGGTTTTTGTCATTGTCACTCTAATTTCAGGACCCACAGAATATTGAGTTTTAGGATTACATAAACATCCAATACAGAGTTAGAAACCCGAGACTCTCTTCTTTCATTAAAAAAAAGAGTTAATTCCTAAATTATATGGGTCTGGAGTTATCTGAACTTGAAATGAGGGCGGCTGTCCAAAATACAATGCAATACATGCATACATGTATTGGCTTATATAGCGCTTCAACAACATCTGAAGCTTTAACAAAGTGCTAAAATGAAAAAAAGGGAAATGATGCCCTTTTGTGGAAGGGGGAAAAACATTGGCAGAGGTCTGGCCAGCATTTTATCGGCACGCCGGCAAGAAAAAACAAAACCCGAACAAACTCGGGAATGGCGCTCTACGTCATATTTCCAAATCCCAAATACATTCAAGCATGGCAGTGTATGAGTTAATCACAAACATGAATATCAAAACTAACAGGATGAATCATATAACACAGATTGCGAAACATTGTGAGCTGACAATACATGAAATCAAAACAAAAAAGGGATACATTGTTAAAGTAAAAAAACTCCCATGCATCATGCGTGTTCTGGGTTGGTGGTCCCAGTTTTTCATTTTCTTTATCATAATTTTTTTAACAGTTTGCAGTTAAAATGTTTGTGACTGCTTTGTTTCCTCCATTATACCTGTTCATGTTAAGCGCTTTGTTGCAGCTTCAGCTGTTGTTAAAGCGCTATATAAATCAATATGTATTGTCCAGACTGAATGTTATTTTTTTTAGTTAAGTGGTACAAATATTGGTTACACAACGTACATACGTACAAATTGGAGTATTCCATGAAAATTACAACACTACCGCATCTGAATGATATGCAACCATTATTAATTTTCATGCACAAGAGGGCAACTGTTTTACACTGTCCAGAGTTGAAAGCAGCCTAGTTTTTCCAGTTCAATTTCAAAGCATCTTTAATCCTGCTTTTAATGCCGACAGAAACCAATGGCCTTCAAAATAGGATTGAATAAAAAAAATGTTCATTTTTGTTGTTGCAATATATTGACAGCTGTTCCCAATGTATAGATAAATACGGCAATTATTTGATGAATGCTATTGTGTTGGATTACATTTATACACATGTACAGTGTGAATAAATAGATGACATCTGAATAAAAAGTCTACAACTCTGTTCAAATACCATTTTTTGGGGATTAAAAAAAATAGACCTAGACAAATCATTTCCAAATTTTTCCATGTTTAATATGGCAAATTTATTTTGTTTTCATTTGACGACAATCTTTCCAAAATGTTGTTACTTAGAGGAAATGACCTAATTTCTCCCCAAAATATTTCATTTTCATTTGTTCACCATGTTCTCATGCTCTGTATCATTTTTATACCGCATCACAATTTTTATCAGTTTATGATAAAATGCTGAAATATTGAGCAATTGTAACATTTGACTTTTCTCTTTGCAGCATTGTTGTCTTTTGCAAAGACTGTAGAGAAGAACCAGAGCATTTAATGGAGTTGATGCACAGTCACTCAACTCAAAGAGGTAACCTTAAACTCGACACCAATAATACAATTTACCAGTTAACTCATTCACTGCCATTCACAAATTTATTCGTGAATTTAAAATATGACATAGTGCGGCATTCACAAATTTGTTCGAATTTTGTTTTTTCTTGTTTGGGTGCCTATAAAGCGCTGGCCACGGCCTTTGCCAATGTATTTCCCCTCCCACAAGGGGCAGCATATCCCCCTTTTCCATGTTAGTGCTTTGTTCCAGCTTTACCTGTTGTTAAAGCAATATATAAACCAATATACCATATAGTATTGCATTGCATTTTGGACAGCCGCCCTCATTTCAAGCCCATATAACTCCAGACTCATATAATTTAGGAATTAACTCGTTCTTTTCTGATAAAAGAAGAGAGACAAAGGTTTCTAACGCTGTATTGAAAATGTATGTAGTCCTAAAACTCAATACTCTGTGGGTCCTGGAATTTGAGTCTTCTTCTTTTCCTTTCGGCATTTCGATTCTAGGGGTCGCCACAGATAATCGGTGTCCTCCATCTTCAGAGGTTTGATTGGCATGTTTGTTTTGGCCAAGCTTTTACGTCGGATGCCCTTCCCGACACAACCCTCTGTATTTATCCAGGCTTGGGACCGGCACAAGAAGACTTATGTCCCCTAGTGGCTACAGAACAAGCAACTCGCTCAGTAAAAGGCTCCCAAACACAAAATGGTCATCGGTCACGGGCAATATCATGAAAATAACATGACTGTTTTTGGTATGTAGAAGATGGTACTAATAATACAAATATTACTAATACTTATACTACTAATACTTGTACCACTAATACTACTAATAATACTAATACTTGTACTAAGTTCATCGTGTCTACTTGATATCTAATTTAAAACAGATTCTACTCTGACAGACACCTGACATGCCTCGGCGCACAATTCCGCCCCCGCCAGAGTGTCCATCTCTGACGAAGGCGGAAGTACACGCCGAAACATGCCAGGCACCCGAACACTCACAATACACCGTCTGCAAGAAAAGAATCCGCTCTAAACCAGAAAACTAATACTACTAATACTACTTTTTCTTTAGGCTTTTCTACTAATACTACTACTACAAATAAATAATAATAATAATAATAATAATAATAATAATAATAATAATAATCATCATCATCATCATCATCATCATCATACATTTTACTTTTAAGCGCCTTTCAAAATTCTCAAGGACACTTTGTCACCCAAATCTGGAATTTGAGTGACAATGACAAAAACCCTGGCACTGGAGTGGACACATTTTTTGCACATCGTCTGGCAGTGAATGAGTTAATGATACGACACATCTATTCAATAACAAGAGGATGCAAATACAAACTTTGGGCTGATCTTATTTTGTAGTTTTAGCAATGCTAGTAATTAGATAACGTAATTGGAATGTCAATGACAGTTGGGAAAATAAGTGGTCTTGTTTGACTGTAAGCTTGTTAGTCATGAGGCTGTTTCCGGTGACCATGTATGATTATTGTATATTTTTATATTTATGTCACAATTTTTCCCCCCGATAGAAGTAATTTTTAGACCCCCTCCCCCCCAAAAAAATAAAAATAATATGTGTAAAAGTTCCAATGAATGAATAGTTTCAGAGGAACATGACTGTCAGGTACAGGTACAGTACTTCTGAAATCAGGCCCTGGCAAATGTCTACCGGTAATGTCACAATTTGAACACTAGGGGCGCTATGTAAAAGGATTAGCCAGCTGGATCCACCGCCACAATCTGAACGAGGACAAGTGCCGTAAAAAAAATCGCTGGATGGTTATATCAAGATGACAGTTCTGGAAAAGTTTGTTAACATAACAAAGATATTTGCACAGTAATGTCGCTCTTAATGTTATTGTATTTTTTTTCATGGGGCAACACTGAAGAACATGACACTGCAATGTAAACATCACTGGCCTGCTTGTATGGCAGCATAAATTTACTGTTTCTTCAAAATAATTCCACATCGCGATTACTTTGAAAGTTTGAACCGCTGGCAACAAATGTGAGTACGCCCCCTTTGTGAAAATATGCAAATTGTCTCTCACGTGTCCCACATTTTGTGTGGTCACCATGGTTTTATTTCCCTAACACTCGCTAGGACATGGCGTTCACGATAGCTTGGGTAATTCCCACTCTTATCTGTGACATCACCGAGCTGTGTTGGAGACATTGTGCTTCATGGTTAACTGTTTTGAGGATGGATCGCAAATTAGTCTTTGGCCTTGGCCATTGTCACATATTTTTTTAGTGTAATCCTCAGAATTTTTTTTTTTTTGTCAAGAGATGCAAGACGGATTTCGGGCATGAAAGGCTGTATGTCGAGTTATCTTGTAGGAACAGTACATTTATGCTCTTATTCACAGGTGTCAAAGTCAAGGCCCACGGGCCAAATCCGGCCTGCCACATCATTTTTTTCGGCCCGCGAAAGCAAATCAAACTTGTTAAATTCCATGATGATTGCTAAAATCTTAGCCAAAATTTCATATTTTTGGATGTCAACCACAATAAAAGTCATTATTCTTGACTTCAGATTTGAAAACGAGTTATTCGTTAATTTGCTGTGTGCTCTATATGTAATATTTGAAGGGATTTCAACATTGTAATGGGTTCCCCAAATTCATAATGGCCCTCGAGAGGAAACCATAACTACAATGTGGCCCGCGGCAAAAAATGACTTTGACACCCCTGCTCTTATTAGAGAAGTTGGACAATGACTACATTGGAGCAAAGTTTTGTTCCATCAAAAGATGCAAAAAGTATTTGGAAAAATGTGAGCTTTGTACTCTCTTTGGGGAGTTTGTGTCTGGACGACTTCTCATCGCCCCTGCTTGTATCCCACAGGCATCCCAATTGAAGCTTTAAGAGTGTCTCTTGGCGAAGAGCTCTTCAACATGTGCTACGAGGAGGACGGCCACATTTTGCGGGTGGTGGGGGGCGCTCTTCACGACTTCCTTAACAGCTTCAACGTTCTCTTGAAGCAGAGCAGCGCCCCCCGAGCAGAAGGAGGGCATTGTTTAAACGAAGCATCCGTACTGTGCTTAGACAAAGATCCGGGTCTGCTTACTGTCTACTTCTTCAACCCCCACCCCACCACCGAGCTCTTCTTCCCCGGCGTCATCAAGGCGGCGGCCCGCCGGCTCTATCACACCACCGTGGATGTGCTGATGGATCCCCCCGGCGTCAAAGACAGCATCCTTCAATCCAACCCCCAGCACAGTCTTCTATACACTGTGATTGTCAAGGGGGATAAGAACCTGAGCCCCAGTCCGTTACGGGCGACCTCAGCTGGGACCCTCCCGACCGCTCTGTTTTCCACTATCTTCCCCTTCCATCTCATCCTGGACCAGGATCTGGTTCTGGTACAAATTGGACATGGGCTCAGGAAGAGACTAAGCAGGAAGGATGGCCTCAGGCGCGTTTCTACTTTCCAAGAACACTTCTCCATCGTGTGCCCTCAGATCAAATGCACCTTTCAAGGCATCCTGACCATGCTCAACACCCAGTTTGTCCTTCGGATCAAGCATGGGGTCTCCGGAGCTGACAACATAGTCAAGGTACTTTTTAGGACAAGAATTGTTCCATTACGATGTCTCTCATTTGGTTTCTGTCGAGGTCATTAGCGGCACCACTCGGCCTAAGGTGGAGATCAACATTCTACCAACAGCTGAGATCACAGGCGAATGTCAGATGGTTTTTTTCCCCCATCAAAGGCTCAGTTTGCCAGGATCTATTTCTGGATGGGTGCAACTGGTCTCCATGACAAGAAGTGAGAAGTCTCTGAGTAAACACTGATACCCATTTGTTTGAATATGCTCACAGTAGCAGGAGAGGCATTTAGTGAAGCCATTGTAGAGTAATCCCTCACTTTTCACAAGAGTTCAGGGGCCGAGTCTTTCTGTGAATAGTTATAAAAAAAACACACCTGCTTTGATATTTCCACACACTTTCACTCCTACGGGCCTTTTACGTCACGCCAGCCACAGAAGAATGGCAAGATGCTCTTTGGGTTGCAACAGCTTCCCATATATTTACGGTGGCTGCGAAAGGGGATGCATTGTGATGGAGACCACCCACCAGACAGTGCCTTTTCAATGCAGCTATTCAATTTTTGGCAAGCGGATGTCATCCATCCGATATAAGTAATCAATCAAGCGTAGAGGTTGCATTGGGTATCAGTCAGAAGAGACGCTTATCTGCTATGAAACTTAGCTTCCGAACCGCGGCCATTATTCTCAAGGTAAACCCTGACAAAGCTGCAACGAGGCGTTCTTCATGTGGATACAGCATCTTATAAATAATAATAATAATAATAATAATAATAATAATAATAATAATAATAATAATAATAATAATAATAATAATAATAATACATTTCATTTATAAGCGCCTTTCAAAACTCTCAAGGTCACTTTACAGTCACATGATAAGTTTTTCTGTAGGTGAGCAGCCGCACAGACCAGTGTTCACTCAACCCGGAAGTAACTCAAATAGACAGAAAGTGAACGAGCTATCTAATGTATAGCTAATAGCTATCTATCCTAGATAGCTAACCAGTTATATAGCCAATAAATAGCTAGCTAGATCATTAGCCAGCCAGCCAGATAGCCACCAGATAGCTAATAGATAGTTAGCTAGAAACCTAGCCAGCTAGATAGCTAGATAGCTTATAGATAGATATCTAGATTGCCAGCCATCTAGATAGCTAATAAATCCAATGAACAGTTTCGCTAGCAAGCACAATTACCTACAGTAATTATGTGTGACACAAAATGATGCATCTGTTCCAGCTATTGTGGAAAGGGACTCAACAACGTTACACCTTAATCCATTCCAACTTCATTTCGGAAACCGTTAAGATAACATTCATGACTTTTTAGGGAAAGATACACTGGACTGTAGAGACAAGACAAACACTGGACACATAAAAAACAAAGACAAACAAGAAAATGAACTGATAATAGTTTAGCTATTTGTAGCATTGTTCAAATTTAGCATTTTTATTCCTCTGGGGCCGAAGAAGTCTCTGCTCCTGTTTTTCTTAATTCCCCTGATGGAATGATCTCAAACCAAGTGGACAATTTCATAGCCCATCATAGCTTTGGCCTTTGAAGACGAGATTGTCAAAATTTGCTGTCAGAGCAGTCTGTGGGGCACAGACGAGTTGGCTAGCCACTTTCACAATGAGTGCCATGTTTATGATCACTCTAGTGCTGCCATTGAAAGCAATAACAGCTAAAAAAAAAATCATTTTTTTTAAAGCTTGCCATCTGGTGTGGAGAGAACTGACATAAAACGAGGAGATCAAGTCAACTTGCGAATTTATCGGCATCTGACAAGCATAGCAAGCAAGTATAAGAGTAAAATCAGTGCCACCGTAGTGTGAAGTTTAGCACCAGAGACTCAGGAACAGGACCTTACTGGTGGCTGTTCCAGACACTGCAGTGGACATTGCTAGAAATTGACTAATGTAATTGCACGAAAAATGTCCCATAAATAAATGCTCATTGAAACTACCAAGTTATGTTCTATATTAGCTACCGAGCTGGCAGGCTGGCTATCTAGCTAGGTATCAATTAGCTATATAACTATCTAGAAAGCTAGATAGAAGCTATCTATTAGCTATCTGGCTGGCTATCTATCTCGCTGGCTATCTATTAGCTATCTAGCTGGCTAGCTATCTAGCTATCTATTATCTATATATTAGCTGACTAGCCCGCTTTCTATCTATTTGAGTTACTTCTGGGTTGAGTGAACGCTGGCGCCTGTGGCTGCCGCTGCTCACCCACAGAAAAACTCATCCTGTGACTGTAAAGTGACCTTGAGAGTTTTGAAAGGCGGTTATAAATTAAATGTATTATTATTATATACTTATTTACACAAATGACAATGTTCCAATTATTCAAGAATGGTTTTAGTGATCCATTAAACCAATGCGTTCTCGTTATGGAATGTAGCTGATTAAAGACTAAGGTTATGAATCCAGCCTTCCATTAATGAGAAATTGGAAAGTCCCATCTGGATCTGAAAAAGTAGAGTTAAAGACAAAGTGGAGTTTGGTTGGATGGCATTTGTCATGTTTAGAAATAGCATTCCGCTAAAATATAAATAAATATTCGACTCTGGCATGGCTGACGCAGTTGCACATTGTCGAGATGCCAAAAGTTGTGGTCATAGTCATACTGTACGTCCTGAGAAAGTTTATTGATTTGTACATGATGTTTTGCCCAAAGGAAATAAATCTATTTTAGGTAAACTTTAGTAAAAGACAGTTGAAACAAAAAATGAATAAATAATAAAAGCTGGAAGAGTTCCATCCTGGTCCACGACTGGCATTGGTCCTTTTTTGATTAATTGAAAAATTAACTAATTAACTCATTCACTGCCATTCCCAAATTTCTTCAGGAATTGAAAAGCACGACGGCGGCCGGGAAGTCGAGTGGTTAGCACGCTGGCTTCACAGTGTGGAAGTCGCCGGTTCGCGTCCCGGTCCGGCCTCCCTGTGTGGAGTTTGCATGTTCTGCCCGGGCCGGCCTGGGTTTTCTCCGGGTCCTGCGGTTTCCTCCCGCATTCCAAAAACATGCATGGTAGGCAAATTGAACACTCCAAATTGTCCATAGGTGTGTGTGTGTGTGTGTGTGTGTGTGTGTGTGTGTGTGTGTGTGTGTGCGTGTGCGTGTGCGTGTGCGTGTGCGTGTGTGTGTGTGTGTGTGTGTGAGAGAGAGAGAGAGAGAGAGAGAGAGAGAGAGATTGACTGGTTGTTTGTCTTTGTGTGCCCTGTGATTGGCTGGCGTCCAATTCAGGGTGTCCCCGCCTCGTACCCGAAGACAGCTGGGATTGGCTCCAGCACCCTCCGCGACCCTAATAAGGAATAAGCGGTACGGAAAACGGATTGATGGATGAAAAGCATGACGTAGAGCGCCATTCCCAAATTTGTTCGAGTTTAGTTTTTTTCTTGGGGGTGGTGTTCGGAATCCAGCTTCGGTCAGGCCTCTGGCAATGTTTTTGCCTTCCACAAGGAGGCATCATTTCCCTTTGTGCACGTTTTGTTTAACAGTTGTTAAAGCGCAATATATATCAAGATGTATTGTATTGAATTTTGTACAGCCGCCCCCATTTCAAGCTCAGATACCTCCCGACCTATAAAACATGGGAATTAATTACGTCTGTGTAAGCTCTCAGTCGTACAGGAGTGGTCCATCGACGAAAAGGTTTCTTCAGCCGCCATCTGTACTTCTTTGAAGGTGTCGGACGTTTCGCTTCTTATCCAAGATGCTTCTTCAGCAAACTAAAGTCTTACTGGTAGTATAGGCCCTATATATATATATATATATATATATATATATATATATATATATATATATATATATATATATATATATATATATATATATATATATATATATATATATATATATATATATCCCTACCTGTCCAGACATGGCGGTGCCGGACTGGCCTGATTGCCCAATTGGCCCTGGTATCACCTCATCAGCATGACTAATCATATGTTGACTAAACAGTCTATTGTACGAACGATCCAAATTGAACCTCACCCCACCATTATGGCTAAGGGAAGGATTTTGCTGTTTTATGAAAACAGCTTCTTTTACCCCCCTTTCAAACCATCCATTCTCTTTTGCTAAGATTTTAACCTCATTGTCGTCAAATGAGTGGTTGCTAGCTTTTAGGTGCATATGTACTGCCGATTGAGGCCCACTAGTATTATCCCTGCGATGTTGATAAAGTCTTTTTTTGAGAATTTGTTTAGTCTACCCTATGTATTGCTCTTTATAATTTTCATTCTTACAATGTATTGAATAAAGTACATTACTTTGTTTTTCATTTGGCAGCCTATCTTTTGGATGCACTAATTTTTGCCTTAAAGTGTTTATCGGTTTGAAATAAGTCGGAATTTTGTGTTGCCAAAGGACTCTGTAGTTTTTCAGAAACTCCTGCAATGTAAAGTGCTGACATTGAGTTCAGTTGACATCAAGTTAGAAATGTTCGCCAGCAGTCTTGTGCTCACCACATCTTAAGATGCCAATGATTCCTCAGGTTCCAATATGAAGTCTTTGATACTCTCTACAAACCCTGTGGTGTTTACTACGTGATATTCTGTGTTACCAACCAACGAAGCTAAGATAGTTTTAAAATATTTTGCTAAATTGTATGTAGAGGAGTCAATGCTACAAACAATGGGTCTGAGGGGGAACCCTTCTTTATGTATTTTTGGCAGGCCATAGATACATGGCGTGGCCTCTCCGGGGTATAATCTAAAATACATCTGTTTGTCTATATGTTTTTCTTTCTCAAACTTTTGGAGACAGTCTATCATTTCTTTCTTGTATCTATTGGAAGGGTCCCTTTTTAGTTGCTCATAAGTGTTAATCACTGATTAACCTATTTATTTTGTCTTCATAATCCAATGTGTTGAGAAGCACTGTACACCTACCCTTGTCTGCTGGCAAAATAGTAATATTTTTATCTTTTTGTAGAGGAGTTCACGCCTTTCTCTCTTCTACTGTTATGTTGGATGGAGGTGGTTTGGCACTACTGAGAAGGGCTGATATTTTAATGCGTAGATCATCTGCCTCTGCATACGAAAGTTTGTTATTTTTAATAGCCGATTCAGTGCGCAGTGATGTAGTCTATTGTAGGTATTGTTTTAGGAGTTACTGAGAAATGTAAACCTTTGGAATTAATTCCAAACGTGGAATTAATTATTATTTTTCTGATGAAAGAAGAGAGTCTAAGATTTCTTATGCTGCATTGAAAGTTGACATAGTCCTAAAATTCAATATTCTGTGGGTCCTGGAATTCTAAGGACAATGAGAAAAACCCTGGCACTGGAGTGAACATATTTTTACACATCGTCTGGCAGTGAATGAGTTAATTAATTACATTTTCAATTAACTGTTGACCTCTCAATATTTTTATACTAGGTCAGCCTAAAACACATTTGCGGTTCAAGAATGGATTGCCGGACCCATGGATCTCTAAAATGTGATTTGTCTTTTCAGCTGATGGACCTCAAGGGCCAAATGATCTACGTTTCCGAATCAAACGTGATCTTGTTCCTGGGCTCTCCGTGTGTGGATAAGCTGGAGGAGCTAACGGGCCGGGGCCTGTACTTGTCCGACATCCCGATTCATAACGCACTGCGTGACGTGGTCCTAGTCGGCGAGCAGGCCAAAGCACAGGACGGTCTGAAGAAACGTCTCGGCAAAGCCAAAGCTGCACTGGAGCATGCCCACCAGGCACTTGAGGAGGAAAAAAAGAAGACCGTGGATCTTCTCTTCTCCATCTTTCCCGGCACGGTAGCTCAGCAATTGTGGCAAGGTCAGACGGTTCAAGCCAAGAATTTTGAGCGGGTCACCTTACTGTTTTCCGACCTGGTGGGCTTCACCGCTGTCTGCTCGCTCTGCACGCCGATGCAAGTGATCACCATGCTCAATGAGCTATACACCAGGTTCGACCACCATTGTGGGGAACTTGATGTTTACAAGGTAGGTTTGTGTGCCTTCATTCAAATTTGACAAGGGTGTTAACAACGCGCTTCTTTTTGGGACGTGTGATTCATCAGACGTTTATTTTCACTTTACTGCTATGGCATTATAGTCTTTCAAGTATCACTATCTTGGCAGGTTTAACACTCATCTTTATTAAATGAGGTTCAAATTAAAAAGCACCATTCCCTTTTAGTTTTGACAGTCCTTTCATAAATGAAGAAGATAGAAGCACTCGATTTACGCGGCAGAGTGATTTGCATCAAATACCGGCAGATGACGCCGAGTGTGTGTATCAGGCATTGGCGAGGCCTGCCAAAGACTGGATGTTCTAAACAACATGTCGGCGAAGCCTCAACAGAGATAAAGCTGCAAGTTTGACAAATGCATCGTAAATATGCGAGGAAGCTCCTTCAGGACCTTGTTCCACTCCATATGTATGTCTAAAAATAGTTCCACTTTGTCTGTGTCACATAGTTGTCGAGTGCTCTCTTGGTAACATGAAAGAAGACGAGGACTTTGAGATGGCAAAGGAAATTTTATGGCTGTTGGCTTTCAGTACTCTTGTCTTGCACTTAAAGGACAACCGACGTCTCCGGACAAGTTGTGTCCATAATTTATAAAATGGCTTCAAATGACTTCTACTGAGCGTATTTTAATAAGATTCCACCGCATATAGTTATATTTTACATTTTAAGACTCGCGCTGAATATTCAGTTTTTGAGTTGGTGACGAGTCCGTACGTGACATCACTAAAGGAACGCCCCTGACCGAAAAAAGACACATTGTAGCGGTCCTTCCATCACGTCAATGTATTTTGCTGTACTTGTTTGGTCTGAAAACCTCGTGTTACACCCAAAAGCTGCCAGAAGAGGGCATCCAAGCTCCATCGAAGGAATTTATCAGCCTGTGGAAACGGGCTGATTCATTCCTCACAACAGCACGGTGGCCATTTTGTGCCTCTTTTCTGGGACGCGACATGGAAGTCCAGATGCCTCAAAATGTCACGGAAGGACTTCTTTAATCAATTGCAAACATGTATGCTTTCCTCTTCAGAACTATTTGAATCATATTCACAACTGGATGTGTAACAAGAAAGCATATTCTCTGAATCTGAAGCCATTGTTTTGATTCTCCAGCAATGCAAGAAGTCTTGGCGTGACGTCATGAACTGGGGGCGGGACTTTCTGAAAATGCCCAATTCGCAGCTCAATTTTTTTCAGATTTTGGACACTTTAAGTCATTTTTGGTGTTTTGCATTTGAATAAAAATATCATACTGCGTGTTTTGGGTATTTTAGATGCTATAAAACATTTTTCTGATGTCAATTAAGAAACAAAAAAATGACGTTCCAGACTGCCTTCCACTTGACTTCACTCGTCATTTTTGTTTCTCATGTCTTTTGCATTCAGTCATTAATATTTCCGATACATCTGGGACATTGACATTGATGCAGGCGAGCAAATGACTGCAATGGAACCGTGATGATTGAATTTTCATGGAATGCGTGTTTCAATCCACCTTATTCATAGAGCACATTTTAAAAACTGGAATTGGATCCAAGGGGCTGCACAGTCAAACTGTCTGAATGAGTGCAGAGTGGCAGAGAAGTTTGAACATTTCCCCATTGTGGGACTACTAAAGGCTTTCTGATTCTGAATCTGAAGTACAGTCTGTACAAATTGTATTTGACATGTACGGGAGCAGCAGAAAAGTGGCCAGCTGCACTGTAAGGGTGACAAAGGTCCTTGAAGTGGAGGTGGCTGTACTAGGGATCTGTTCTGGGCCCCCTTCCTTATTACAAAAGTGATAATAGGCTGACTGATGAGTTTTGATCAGAATATCAATGGATCATGATGTTTGTAGATGTGATCTACAGTCAAAGCATACTGGAGAAAAGGTGGAGGCATGTACTGTAGTGAAACAGATTATGCGCATAACTGAGAGGGCTGAAATTATTGATTAATTAGATGGAGCTTCAAAGCAAGAGAGCGAGAGTAAGACCAAGATGAATGTTGATAGATGTCGTGAGGGAAAACAAAAGGTTAGTAGGTGTTCACGAGGATGATGGAGAACCCTTGTTGGAGTTGAGGAAGACATGCTGTTCTACTGTGCTGTGTCCAGGTGGAGACAATTGGAGATGCGTATTGTGTAGCTGGCGGCCTACATAAAGAAAGTGATACTCACGCGGTCCAGATTGCACTGATGGCGTTAAAGATGATGGAGCTTTCTGACGAAGTCAAGACTCCAACCGGAGAACCAATACAGGTGAGGAAACAGTTTGCATAGCCTGACCAGGAAAATAGCCACTCCCATTTGGAAACATGAAAACAAAAATGGCACTTAGTAGAATCACGATATCCCAAAAATCAGACTTTATGATGCTTCAAACCTTGGCTTGAATACAATTTGTTTGATTCCTGAATTGGACCTCTTTATATCTTAACCCATTCACTGCCAGACATGTGCATAAATGTGTTCACTCCAGTGCTAGGATTTTGTCAGTTTCACTCAAATTGCAGGACCCACAGAATATTGAGTTTTAGGACTACATAAACATTCAATCGATGTAAAGGTTTCTTCAGCCGTCATCTGTACTTCTTTGAAGGTGTCGGACGTTTCGCTTCTTATCCAAGAAACTTCGTCAGCAAACTAATGTCTTACTGGTAGTTTAGGCCCTATATACTGATTGTTCATATTGTCCTGACTAACGACTGGCCTGTATGCCCCACTTCCACCGGTATCACCTCATCAGTATTCCTAATCCTATTTTGCTCAAATAGGCTGTTGTATGAACAATCCAAATTGAACCTCACCCCACCAAACCGGTTTAATGAAGGATTTATGAAAATTGCTTCTTTTACTCCCCTTTCAAACCATCTATGTTCTTTCGCTAAGATTTTAACCTCATTGTCGTCAAATGAGTGGTTGCTAGCTTTTAGGTGCATATGTACTGCCGATTAAGGCCCACTAGTATTATCCCGGCGACGTTGATAGTCTTTTTTTGAGAATTTGTTTAGTCTCCCCAATGTACTGCTCTTTACAATTTTCATTCTTACAATGTATTGAATAAACTACATTACTTTGTTTTTCATTTTGCAGCCTACCTTTGGGATGCACTAATTTTTGCCTTAACGTTTTTATCGGTTTGAAATAAGTAGGAATTTTGTGTTGCCAAAAAACTCTTTGTAGTTTTTCAGAAACTCCTGCAACGTAAGGTACTGCTCCTCCTCTCCTTTTTGTGTCTTGAGAATTTTTGGTATCATTCCCTATTCTTTCTTTCTGACATTTGTTAAATGACAACTGAGGGTACCACAGTTTGTGAGTGCTCTCCTGATATGTTCTGACTCCTTTTCTCTACCTCCAACGCTTGTCGGTATTAGTTTAGCCCTATGCTGGAGGGTTCTGATAACTCCTAGTTTGTGTTGTAAAGGGTGGTTAGAATCGAAATCATCAGACTTATGGCAAATATGTACCGGTAATTGTTTTGCAGATGCGTATCGGCCTGCACACTGGATCTGTACTGGCAGGTGTAGTCGGAGTCAAGATGCCACGTTACTGCCTCTTTGGAAATAACGTCACACTGGCCAACAAATTTGAATCGTGTAGCCAACCACGAAAAATCAACATCAGCCCGACAACGCACAGGTGACATCTCTGTTCGTATTTATGACAATGTCACATTTCATGCTGCACATCGTCATCTTTTTCCAAGGTTACCAAGGGGAAATAATGCATTTATTAGACAGGAAAATGAAACTCAAGAGGAGCGCTGTGTTTCCTCGAGTGTCCAGTCACTAGTCAGTTGCTACATTGATTCATGCTATATTTGTGTACTCTACATCCTAGATTGCTGAAGGACCGGCCAGAGTTTGTTTTCATTCCCAGGAGCAGGCAGGAGCTTCCGGCAAACTTCCCAGAGGACATTCCTGGTATTTGTTACTTTTTAGAGGCTTCCTTCAAAACTTCACAACTGACTCGGAAATGAAGTCCAGCTGCTGCAGCAAGGCTCGTGTTGTTTCCTTACAAATCACCCATATCAATATTTCTATATTAGACGTGTTCATATATTGATGTTGCTCAGTGTTTGTTTCGCTTGCGGTCATTTCAAATTACATTCACAATGAATAGGGACAAAGCCGATTGTGGATGTCAAATATCTGCAAAACATTGGCGCTCCCTTAAAAGTGATTATGATTGCCTTACTAATAACACAACCAGATCACAAAGTATTATATTAAAAAACACTTTCCACAACAGCATTACTGTATTTTTGAAAATAGAGTGCAGCAAATACCTTTCAGCTAAGTTGGGACATACACGATGTACATCAGCGGCCCCCAACCTTTTTTGACCCAATGGACAGGTTTAATATCAGACAATATTTTCATGGACCGGCCTTTAAGGTGTGTTAGATAAATATAACACAAACAATATGGGATGACCTGCATAGAAACTATGATATTTTCGAAACATAATAATAAACACGAATAACGTCATATCTGGCCGCAACACTCTCTAGTCGCCCTAGTAATGTTTAAAAGTGCCTTCAAACTAAGATACAAAGTACATGAAATAATATACAACCGCGTAGTAGGGGGGAGTGGCCTTTGTAAGGGAATCTCGTTGAGATGCTTTAAGTCTCAAATCTCTTTAAAGTAGGACTCCGGATACTGTCTATTAAATTTAGCCTTATTATTCTATAAAGTAATATGCTCCTATTCTGTTTCCTGGGTGGGCCTTTCATCCTTCCCAAATAAACTTTACAAGGACATTTATGTTTTATTCATTTCACAAGCTCGCACATTTCATTTTCCCGGTAACCTATCACGTGACCGAAAACTCTATAGACCAGGGCTCGGGAACCTTTTTGACGAAGAGAGCCATAAAAGTAAAATATTTAGAAATGTTTTTCAGCAAGAGCCACACGCACGCGCGCGCACACATACAAACGCTCGCGTGCGCGCGCACACGCACACACGCGCGGCCACTTTTCAACAAAATATCAGAATGCATTATTTAAAATAACTTTGTGATAGTACTCACTATTAACATGAATGGTTTTCCGTTCCTCGTGTTTGGTAAAAATCCAGGCAAACGATCGGAATGAAATTCAATTTGCCGGTCCAGAGGCGAAGTTACTGCTAGCTCGCCTGCACACGGCTCATAAGCTTCCACACTTGCTATCTGCAATCTACTTCTCGCAGAAGTATGTCGATGCTAACGTTAACGTGGGGCTTGTTAAAATGTCACTGACATTCGACTGTTTCATCGATGGTATTGTTTCATTGCAAATTAGAATCAGAACATTTTCTCTCCTCTCATGCTCCGGGGTATTCACGCTGAAGTGCACTAGTTGGGCTCAAAGGGGCGTTTACCTGTTTCAACATGACGGCCACTATCATCCAATCAACATGGCGCTTTCGGCCATTGTAGGTCAGTGTCATCCAATCAAAATTGCGCTTTCCGCCAACTGCAGCCCCAACGGGAAATGAACGGCGAAAAAAAAACGACGAAACGAAAAACGAAATACATATTTTAGTTTTATCGGCGAGCCATATGCAATCATCAAAACGCGAGCCATAGGTCCCGAGAGAGGATCCGGTGAAATTTCAAAATAAAATACGTAGAAATTTCAAAATAAACAAAACGGAAGTAATATAAGTTATTTCTTCGTTCTGTACGGCCCGGTACCAAACGACAAAGTTAGCAGTCCGTGGCCAAGGGGTTGGGGGGGACCTCTGACGTACAGGACATGTTTTGATACTTATCAAACACCATATCTGACGATGATGATCTTCTTCTTCTTTTCCTTTCGGCTTTTCCCCTCAGGGGTCCCCACAGCGAATCAATGTCCTCCATCTATCTATCTATTATATCTGATGATGATGATGATGATGATGATGATGATGATGATGATGATGATGATGATGAAAAATCGCTGTCGCCATTTAATCAAAGAAATGTGATTGCATAGCAAAGCACGGGAAGTACATCGATGCAGTGGGGCAGCGCGTGCTGGTGGAAAGTGCTTCGATGGGCTATGATGATTTTTTTTTAATTATTTTTTTTACTGACCCCAAAGTGCTGGCTCCACACTGTGAGAACAAAAGTTTTATAAGAAAAAAAATCTGCCTTCTGCTGTGTTAATTGCGAGTGGAAGTTTGTTTCAAGTTGATGTTTTTTGGGCAGAAACGTTTACGCCTGACGGGAACGACAATGCAATACACACATATATATATATATATATATATATATATATATATATATATATAAAAATATACTGTCCACATACTGCCACGAAAAAAAAAGAAAAGAGGTGCGATTTTCCGTCAATGTAAAGGTACAAAAAATAATCAAATCAAATTGATGAAAAACAATCTGTGAATATGTAGGGGTCCACTTGTACATTTATGAGGCATTGAAGAAAATTGAGAAGTCAGACATTTATAAATTACAGCTTGGAAAAATGCATTGACCTATAACACCAGAGTTCCCATCCGTTGTTATAAATACACCACAACATCAAATCAGCCCCAACTCAGAGACGATTTGAAATATAATACATGAGGGAATTCTCATTTTATACAATCTGCACCTTGACACTGCTTTCAGAACAAGTTGTTGTCATTCAAGAACATATTTTCCCATGACAAATAATGTCAAGGAAATCACATCATTCCATGTTCACTGTTGCAAACATAAATCTGTCAACTGAACTGTACAGCCAATCACTCCTACCACCATAAGAAGCAGTCAACTAAAATATAGCACAGCTGCTCTCAAACTCTAAAACTTTAAAGGACAACTGACACCATTTTTTTGTTTCCTGACATCATAAAAACCCAAAACACGCAGGCTGATATTTTTAGTCAAATGCAAAACACCAATACAAATTACTTAAAATGTCCCAATACTACTTCAAAATGACCTCAGAAAGTTTCAGTTTCAGAAGGTCCCGCCCCCTTGTTCGTGACGTGACGCCAGGACGTCTTGCCTTGCTCGAGAATCAAAACAATGGCTTCAGATTAGGAGAATATGCTTTCTTGTTACTCATCCAGTTATGAATATGATTCAAATAGTTCTGAAGAGGAAAGCATACATGTTTGCAATCGATTAAAGAAGTCCTTCCGTCTCATTTTGAGGCGTCTGGACTCCAATGATTTGTCTGCTGGGAATTTGTTGTCAACTAGTATCAAATAGTAGTCTTGGTGCAACACACAACGATTCACCATCGTGTTATTCATGTTTTTTCCTTCTAATTTCACCATCAACACGGATCAACACGAAGTTTTCAGACCAAATAAAGTACCCAAAATGCATTGCGTGTCGCTTTCTCGGTCAGGGGCGTTCCAGACGTGACGTCACGTCAGGCATCGTCATCAACTCGAAAACAAGACTTCCTGAATATTCAGCGCAAGTCTTAAAACGTAAAATATAACTATATGCCGTAGAATCTTTGTGAAATCCACTCAGTAGACGTCATTTGAAGTGATTTTACAAATTTTGGACACAACTTGTCCGGTGGCGTCGGTTGTCCTTTAAATATTGGCTAATTTCCAAGGAATTCAGTTGTCCCATCCATATTTAGCTGAAATTAACTGATAATGAAAGTAATCATTAGTTGCATAGATGATTAAATCTGATTTTTTTTTCACAACGTCAGACTTCTCAGGCCCCGTCCTTTCATTTGCTAAACCACCACACCTGAGGAAAAGCAACCAATGTGTCGACCGTGTATTCACAAGGACGTCCATAGGGATTGATGGTTGTTTTTCATCATGTTGTGTATAAATTCAGAGAGCCAAACTGGGGCCTGAGACTGCTTTTTTTCTTTCAATGGATTATCAATTATGTAAAATGCTTCTTGGGTGTATCCAGTGCTTGTTAGGATTATCAGCCGTTTTATTAGAACGAGAAGTATAACTTTGAGAAATATTTTTCCATAAATATGTAGACAACATTTCTTCCTGCTTGCACCTTGACATTACTGTGAAACGTTTATAAAAACACCGAATTGGCTTTGTGTATTGTCTATATTTTGGATAAGAGATGAAAACAGAAATACATTTTTAAAAGGTTCATCTTATATCTAGATTTAAGATTCACAGAGCAGACTCAGGTGCCTTTTGAAAGCAGGATCGCACATTGTCATAGAAAAACATTGATCACTTTTTTTTCTTTCAATATGAATGCAAGCCACAAATTCTTCCATCAAAGTATATATTTGAAATACATTCATTATACATTCCAGTAATGCAGTTTCCTAGTAAAGTATTTTTACTGTTTTCACTGTACACATGTTTATACTCTATTTATTGCATTGTTTTCATAGAACAAAGAGCATCAAAGACAATACAATGAATGTCCTTCGATCACTCATAAGGATGTGCTTTAATTGTTGCTGTTGTGCCAACAAGAGTGCAATAAATATATTGCTAAAATAACCCTGAGTCTTAAGTACGCATTTTTTTTTCACCAAAAAATGCCAATGACGGAATTATGACTTTAAAACTTGGACTTCTGAGTCAAAAATCGCAATTCTGAGTAAAGTCAGAATTCTGAGTAAAAACCCAGAATTATGAGATTAAAGTCAAAATTCTGAGATGAAAGTCAATTCTGAGTAAAAAGTCGGAATTCTGAGTTAGAAGTCAGAAATTCTGATTTAAAAGTCGGAATTCTGAGTTAAAATTTGGAATTCTGAATTAAATGTGTGTGAGTGCTACTTCCGCACCCGCTCAAAAATGTTTTTTTGCTCACCCGCAGAAAAACATTTTTGTTCTTATCCTGTGGCTGGAAAGTGTCCTTGAGAGTTTTGGATGGCGCTTATAAACGTAATGTATTATCCATCCATCCATTTTCCGTACCGCTTATTCCTCATTAGGGTCGCGGGGGTGCTGGAGCCAATCTCAGCTGTCTTCGGGCACGAGGCGGGGGACACCCTGAATTGGTCGCCAGCCAATCGCAGGGCACACAAAGACGTACAACAGTCACTCTCACACTCACACCTAGGGACAATTTGGAGTGGTCAATCTGCCTGCCATGCATGTTTATGGAGTGTGGGAGGAAACCGGAGGACCCGTATAAAACCCACGCGGGCCCGGGCAGAACGCCGGACTGGGACGCGACCAGCAACCTCTGCACTGTGAAACCGGTGTTCTAACCACTCGACTACCGGGCCACCCTAATGTATTATTATTATTATTGGATTGGACTGTATTTGCCTTTATTAGTCTCACAGTGGAGAAATTTACATTTCACAGCAGCAAAGTGATGATCATGATTATTATTAATGTAAATTTCTCCACTGTGAGACTAATAAAGGCATATCCAATCCAATCCAATCCAATCCAATCCAATTATTATTATTAGTTGTAGTAGTAGTAGTAGTAGTAGTAGTAGTAGTAGTAGTAGTAGTAGTAGTAGCCTAGTATTACTATTATTATTATTATTATTATTATTATTATTATTATTATTATTATTATTATTATTATTATTATTATTATTATTATTATCATGTGAGATGATGTTACATAAATAACTATCAATATTGTTACTTTATTTTGTGAAGTGAGCACATTTTCATCTGCAAAGAATTTATTAGAACATATCAACAAGTCACAATCAAGTCACAAAATGTTACAAAATATATTTTTAAAGAGAGAAAACACCTGTGCAGTTTACGTGTCGAAAAGGGCATCGGAAGACACTAAGAAAGCCTCATGCATCCCCACCGATTTTTTTGACTTATTTTATGTTAATGCATAATAAGTCACTCATTTTTTATATCCCTATTATGCAAAGGGAATCCGACGTAAAATCTTGGCCAAAACAAACATGCGGATCAAACCTCTGAAGATGGAGGACACTGATTCGCTGTGGCGGCCCCTTGAAGGGAAAAGCCGAAAGGAAAAGAAGAAGATGCAAAGTGGATTAAATGGAATGGAATTGAGTTTTTTATATGTAGCAAATGTATTTTTTATTAATATCGTAAAATCCAGCATTTCAATAGGGGTGTGTAAACTTTTTATAAACTGTTTTCTGTGCGTATATGTTAAACATCAGAGCTCAAACTCAAACTGTGCTGGCCTTACCCCAGCCACAGCGTTCGAAACCACCCGACCCCGCGCTTTCACTGGCCCGCTGTACCCCTTACGTAACATACTTCCTGACGTCCGATTGGTCGTGGGCGTTGCCAATCACAAACTGATGGAGCGAGGAGGCATGAAAGCGGCGACGACTATCAGCATCTGTAACGGAGCGATGACGCTTATGTCCGAAGCGACGCTTTTTAATTGAATAAAAAAGAACAGAAGCGAAGCCAAATACACTATGGTACGTATATTTTGTGTTCCGTTTTTTAAGCCCGGCCTGAAGATGACGTTTGTGCTTAGCGACTCTTCCCCGGTTGTGTTATTACTCGGCATATTAACAGGTGAATACAAACCGATATGTTCCTCCTTTGAACATGTCCTCGTTGCGGTCCAAATTCGTCCAAACAAGCGTGTGTCGCTGATTTTAAAGCGTCAGGAACGCGGTCAAGTATGCTCTCATTGTCATGTATTTACAGTACGGCTTTGTGAATCACGCCTTGGAGCTGCTGGTTTTGAGGAATTACGGACCGGAAGTGTGGGATGACATCAAGTGAGTGTATATTGTTATGCCCTTTTTTAATGATTGTTATGCTTATTATATACTGGTGTTTACACAATAAAATGTTTGACTAGAAGCAGGAAATGTTTGACTGGGAGCAGGCAGTGAGCTCAGACGTGATACAGGCCTATTGGAGGCTTTTAATGATTAACTAATAAGATCAAACCGCGTGCTCACACTATGTCAAATGTATATTTTTATTGGACATAATTTGTCTAAATAAATTATCCATATGTGACTGAACAATGTAAGTCACAACTCATTGGGGAACTCATTTTTGACATGTCATCATGAGGATTTGTTAATGTCCATACGCCACGTTTGAATGATACAGTGATACATCGGCTTACGAACACTTTAGCTAACAGACTTTTCGCCTTACAAATATTTAAATTAGCGAGAATATAATCTTGGCATACAAACTACTTTTCGGGAAACATACGGAGCGCTACGGTGGCTGGCTGTCAAGATTTGCAAGGTGGTGATGGCGGGTGCGGATCCCAAAAAGCAGGCAGGAGGGAGCAGGACGTTGTTTGACAAATTGTATTAAAATAAAGATCTATTCGCTAGCTAGCTTGCTATCTATTTGAATTATTTCCAGGTTTAGTGAACGCTGGCGCGTGTGGCATCCGCTGCTCACCCACAGAAAAACCGATCCTGTGACTGTAAAGTGACCTTGAGAGTTTTGAAAGGCACTTAAAAATTAAATGTATTCTAAAGGTCAGCGGGAACAACATGTAAAACATCACAATCATCTGAACAGAAAAAGTAATACAAAGTATCAAAAGAAAACCAAGTCTAAAAATCCGCCAAGGTTAAACAAACACATGCACAGCATACAATGCATGCGATTGCAGACAAAGCATGCAACAAACAATGAACCGACACCGGATGGTCGTGCCGGGAGTCCTTTTAAGTGTCACTGATTAAAACGAGCAGCACCTGCGAGGTTGCAGGCAGGGCTGACGTCGCTACCCGTTGGTCGCCAATCCGAACGTGGCAGTCCGCCAATGGTCGGGACGACCAGCACCTGTGCAGGTGCAAGCGGGGCCGACAGCGCCACCCGTTGGTCGCCAACCAGATCATGATACTGGCAGACTAGTTTTCGGCTGAAGTACACCAAACCAAACTGCCGAATAGCGCCATGGTGCCAGCTGGACTACTTTTTCACCCCCCCTTTCTCTGAGTGACGCGTGGGATATGTGCTTTGTGATCAAGGATACATTTGCTATTATTGGACCGAAAAAGACCCCACTACAGGCTAGTGTTCAGCCGAAGAGGACAGAAAACAAAATTACGGTTGAGCAGAAGGAGATCAAGAAGGAGATCATCGAGAGATACGAACGAGGTGTGCGTTTGTGTGACTTAGCGTCCCTGTACCAGTATGCTAAGTCGATCATTGCTATCATCCTTCGGAACAAGGAATCTATTAAAGGTGTGTGTGTTGCTAAGGGTGTTTCCGTGTTGTCTAAGCAAGGGTCTTAGGCAATAGAAGAGGTTGAAAAACGTATATTAATTTGAATTAACGAAAAGCAGCGAGCAGGGGACAGCGTGAGTGAAGGAATTATCGCAGAGAAAGCAAAGCAACTTCACTCGGATATTGTCAAGAGGCAGTTGGAAGTCATCCATTGATGATTTCAAGGCTAGCCACGGTTGGTTCGAGAACTTCAAGCGTCGTACAGGGATTCATAGTGTCATTCGTCATGGTGAGGCAGCCAGTTCTGACGATAAAGCTGCCGAAGCTTACAAGGAATCATTCCTCAAGATGGTGGAAGAAGAAGGCTACGTTCCTCATCCAGTTTCAATGCCAATGAAACCGGCCTTTTTTAGGAAAAAGATGCCTACAGTTACTCCCTTCCTCCCACCTCCTCCCACTCCATTCCATCAAGCCACCAACGACCATTACAAAGGTAAATAAAACGACTTTATTATATAGTTCCGTTATTTCTTGAATTACAATACAATAGCAAATTTATTATACGTAAAATAAGGTATATTTGGTGTAGTTTATTTAGTCGAAAATTATGTTTTATGGGGACCTGGGAACGGATTATTGTCATTTTTATGGTTGCATATGGGAAATTAATGTTTAGAATACACACTTTTTGCCTTAAACACAGTTTCAGCTGAGGTATCACTGTACTTGATTTACACGCCAAGAGCATTTGCTCAATCAAATCTGATCCTTATTATGGGGGAATTGGCATCATGGTCGGGTAAACAAAAATAAACCTTTGGAAATCACATATTCTCAGATGTCAATCTGGTTTAGCCCCCCCCAAAAAATTTTGCCATATGCCAAATGCCATAAAACCAACATCAGATCATTTTTACTATTTCATAAGGGCCAAGGTTCAGCCTCATCAAACATCCCTTTAAAATAACCAAAATAACAACCGCTGGCAGTGACCAGTAGCGTAATGAGGAAATCACATGGAAATTAAGAGGGCAATTGGGAACTTTGACCTGCTTTTTTAAAAATTCTAGCCATTGTCATGAATCCACAATAATATATTTTGATGTGGTTGTGTCCGGCGTACGTTTCCACAATTCAAATGTGTGAGCACCCCCAAAAAAAACGGACAGTCGCGTCAACCTCTGATTTGGCTCGGATTTCAAAACAATGTTACAACTATAGGAAAATAGAAATGAGTTGTTGCAAATGTTAAAAAAAAACTGTGGGAAAACCCTGAGCACGACTGCAAAGAATGTGCTCCAAGTGACATTTAAATGTGTTGTTCTTAAGCGCCTCCTATTCTATCACCGTTTAATGTCAACATGACATTTTTTTAGCACGCTCTCTCCACTGCGCCCTGAACCCACCACGACCCAAACAGAAAAAAAAGTCGAAGCGAAAGTTAAGAGCTGCAGCTGTCTTGTGTAAATGTTTCCATAGTTGTTATTCTCCTCCATGCAGACATACTGCATCTCACTGATATCTCATATTCAATTTATCACCCTTCTTCTCCTCCTCCTTTTTAACTTTGATCAGCAACAGGCAAATTAATACAGATTTTCCATTGAAAGCCGTTGATGGTGTGTTTTTTCACCTGCTTTGGGTTCAAAAGACCTGACCAATATTGCCCATAAATCAGGTTTGTTTTATCAGCTTGAACAGAACTAATTACAACCACATTACTTACATTCTCTCGGAGGTAATGGATGCTATTGTGCCAACCGATGTACATGAGTCACACCAGATTTATAATAATAATAATAATAATAATAATAATAATAATAATAATAATAATAATAATACATTTAATTTATAAGTGCCTTTTAAAACTCTCAAGGCCACTTTACGGTCACAGTATAGGTTTTTCTGTGGGTGAGCAGCGGCAGCCACACACGCCAGCATTCACTTAACCTGGAAGTAACTCAAATAGATAGAAAGTGAGCACGCTAGACTATAGATAGCTAATAGATAGCTAGCTAGCGACATAGCTAATACATAGCTAATAGATAGCCAGCTGAACTTTATGGTCACAGTATAGGTTTTTCTGTGGGTGAGCAGCGGCAGCCACACGCGCCAGCATTCACTTAACCTGGAAGTAACTCAAATAGATAGAAAGTGAGCAAGCTAGCTTAGAGATAGCTAATAGATTGCTAGCCAACTAGATCGCTAATAGATAGATAGCTAGCGACATAGCTAATAGATAGCTAGCCATATATCTAATAGATAGCTAGCCAGCCAGCCAGATAGCTAATAGATAGCCAGCTGAAAAGCTAGCCAGCTAGATAGCTATATAGCGAATAGCTAGCTAGATTACCAGCCAGCCAGCTAGATAGCTAATAAAACCGATGAACAGTTTCGCTCGCAAACGCAATTACCTTATTCTGCGTGAAACAAAAGTGGACATGTGGATGTCTGGCCTGACGTGAATTTAATCCCCCAGGAGGGAAGCGCAACTTGACATCGAGGGTCAGTTCCTCGTTCGGATCATTTACGATGATACCAAAACGTACGACCTGGTTGCCGCTGCAAGCAAAGTACTCAGTAAGTATTTTCTCTCATTTGTTGTTGCACAGTAAGCAATGCACATATACAGTAAAGTCTCGTTATATCGATATCGGTTATATCGATAGTACTGCTTATTACGATACTATTTCTATGAACTCAAGGAGAAAATTACATGCCCGCAGGATCGGATATATCGATAGTCCGGTTATATCGATATTTTTTCGGACTCCCGAGCATATCGATATAACGAGACTTTACTGTATATACAGTAATACCTCAAATTTCCAATGTCTCTGTACTTGTCCAATTCGGTTTTCAACCAAATATTTCAGAATTCTTATGCCCTGGTATACAACCGAAATTCAGTTCTCAACCAAACTGAGCGCACCTGAATGCGCCACTCAACTGAGGTATCACTGTATATAGTTTGTAGAAGCAACATTTTCAATACGATTGGATCTCATTTTTGTGTGCGTAATACAAGACCTCCTGTTTCCTGTGTGATATTTGTTAAACGTTATCACGCCGTGACACTTCTGTGGATATTTATTACATTAACATAGCCGAATCAGGCTTTATCAATGTCTTAATTTTTTTCTTTGCATTTCAGAAATTAACGCAGGAGACATCCTGCAGATGTTTGGGAAGATGTTTTTTGAGTTTTGCCAAGAGTCGGGATATGACACCATCTTGCGGGTGCTGGGGTCAAATGTGCGCGAATTCCTTCAGGTATAAGTTTGTTTTGAATTAAGATGTGAGAAAGCCTGCCAACAAGTGCAGACATTTGTTCTTACAGGCGGTGAAAGAAAGATATGCTCATTTAAATTTTTGTTACTAATTTCTTACACAAACACAAGAAAGTTGGGATCGACCCTGGACTGGTCGCCAGTCTATCACAGCGTAGACAAACAGTAAATGTGATGAATAATCGTCACAGACTGACTTTGGAGCTGCATTAGTACTGATTGTGATTTTTTTTTTTGTTGAAAACTCAGAATTTGGATGCCCTCCACGACCATCTGGGCACCATCTATCCCGGTATGAGGGCTCCCTCGTTCCGCTGCACGGACGCAGAGAAGGGCAACAATCTAATCCTGCACTACTACTCTGAGCGAGAAGGCCTGCAGGACATCGTGATTGGCATCATTAAAACGGTCGCACAACAAATCCATGGCACAGAGATCGAGATGAAGGTTTGCTTTGCCCTTTTTTTAATCTGCAGTCTTCTGTGACTCAAACTCAGAGAAAGGAGACGCTATGATATGGGGACGGAATCATAGAAATGCCGAGGTGGCAAAGAGTGATTTTGAAAAAAAATATTTGCGACAAGGAGAATCGTTTTAGATCGGAGAAATAGTCCCCCTCGCATTGAGTATTTCAATATGACTCCATTTATTTTCATCCATCATTTTCACCCATATATATGATAATCAGCCGCCAATCATGACATGATAGGAACATTTTTCGCTACCATATTCTCCAGTTGCTGCCCCCTAATCATTTTTATGGACTGGAACCTATATTTTTCAGCACTGTGTGTGTGTCCTGATAGCGCAGGAGGATAAAAGAAAAAAGAAACAAGAAAAAAACGGCAGACGCTCCTAATGCAAGGCCCAATCTGGGGAAATATTAGCCACGGTTGCCGTGGAAACAAGGCGCAGAGACAGCAGCCTGACGTCAATGTGCCTCATGCCGACACTGATTAATGTCATTGTCGGCGCTCCTACGTAATTCTACTGTAATAGAATTTCGATTCATGCACATCGCACCAATATTTTTTGGGTAGGTGATTTATTTTAAGGCCAGCAAGAATGAGACAGACATATTTATAGATTACTTACTGAGAACGACGATGCAGTTTGGATTGGTCATCACGTTACATCAGACACATCAAACCTACGGCCGGCGGGCCATCACCGGTCTATAAGGTGGGAGAGAACCAGCACGTGGGGAGGATTTCTGCAGAGTATAAATCATATGAAACACTTGATATAAAATGCAGTGACACCCTTGATTTGTGAAGAAATAACAAAACATAAACATAAAACATTGAAGGACAAGATGGCGGCGCAAGAGTGGCTGCCTTTACAGCAGCTCCTGTATTTTGTTTTTGCAGCTGTGAGATATACATTTCTTCACTGTGAGACAATAAAGGCTCATCTAATCTAATCTATTAAATAAAAACTGCACCCACATATCTGAATTGATCAAACAAGGACTTGATGCCAACAAATGCTATAAAAATAGAAGTAGTATATCCATTGGCTTACAGCACAGGTGTCAAAGTCAAGGCCCGCGGGCCAAATCCGGCCCGCCACGTCATTTTTTTCGGCCCGCGAAAGCAAATCAAACTTGTTAAATTCCATGATGATTGCTAAAATCTGAGCCAAAATGTCATATTTTTGGATGTCAACCACAATAAAAGTCATTATTCTTGACTTCAGATTTGAAAACGAGTTATTCATTAATTTGCTGTGTGCTCTATATGTAATATTTGAAGGGATTTAAACATTCTAATGGGTTCCCCAAATTCATAACGGCCCTCGAGAGGAAACCATAACTACAATGTGGCCCGCGGCAAAAAATGACTTTGACACCCCTGGTTTACAGTATATTCATGACTGCTATGGTTCGGTCTATAGTACTGAGCTGTTAAGAATAACAAAAAAAAAAACTGAAATTGAAAAGTTTAATTATTTTGGATGTTTTACAATTGGATTTCTATATGCCTTTTAAAAACATAAATCTACCTGGTGACATGGAAACACCACTGCAGTAATTCATCTATATCCTTTGTACTTTTTAAAATGTAATTTGTTCCCCTTTTCATCACAGCTAATCTAATTGCCATATAAAGTGGGTGGAGTAAATCAGGAAATGTGCTGTAAAGTAAGAAGTATCGTTGATAGTACAGCATGAATTATTTTTGTATGTATTTATTTTTTCTATTTACAATCCAAACAATTTAAATAATCTTCAATTTCAACTTCAGATGATCCAACCCAAAAATGAAGAGTGCGACCACATCAAGTTCCTGATCGAGGAAAGGGACTCGGAGGAAGAGGCTTTCTACGAGGACCTGGACGGCTTTGAGGAGAATGGCACCCAGGAGACCCGCATTAGTCCGTACACCTTTTGCAAGGCCTTCCCCTTTCACCTGATGTTTGACAAAGACTTGATGCTCACGCAGTGCGGCAACGCCATTTACCGGGTGCTGCCTCAGGTCTGTTCGCCGTTAAGCGCCAGTCACTCGGCATGGAGGGGGGGCGGGTCAATTGTTATAGAGCCTACACACTTATTTCTAATCTAATCCCTCCCCCCCCCCATTGCATTTTTAGCTGCAACCTGGTGCCTGCATCCTCCCATCGGTTTTCTCCCTCGTCCGCCCACACATTGACTTCAGCTACCATGGCATTCTTTCCCACATCAACACTGTCTTTGTCCTGCGAAGCAAGGTAGGAGAGCTTTCCTAAAAGCTGTCGTTGCCCTAAAATGGTTTTCAAACAAGTGAATTCTAACCAGATTAACTCATTCACTGCCATTCCCGAATGTATACGGGAATTGAAAAGCATGACGTTGAGCGCCATTCCCAAATTTGTTTGGGTTTTGTTATTTCTCACGGAAAGGGAAGGGGGTGCGTTTCAATCTTTGGTCAGACCTCTGGCAATGTTTTTCCCTTCCACAAGGGGCAGCATTTCCCTTTTGTGCAGCCGCCCCCACTTTCAATGCAGATAACGCTACAACCAAATACAGTGAGACCTCGGCTTACGAACACCTTAACTTACGAACTTTTCGGTTTACGAATGTCAAATTTATGAAAATTAAACCTTGGAATACATGCTACTTTTCGCGATACACACCCACCAAGGCTGGCGGAGTGATCTTCGGATCTGACGGAGTGATCTTCGGCGGAAGCACACGACCGAACAGCGGTCCAGCTGGCGCACCTTTCCACCCCCCCCCCCTCTCTGAATTCACACGTAGATCGCCTCCAAGGAGTTATTTGCAGATAATTTTGTGATTATGGGACCGAAAAAGACCGCACCACAAGCTTGTGTTCAGCCGAAGAAGACACAAAACAAAATCACCGTCGAGGAGAAGAAGGAGATACAATTGAAAAACACGAAAGAGGTGTGCGTTTGTGTGATTTAGTGGCCCAGTACGGCTATGCTAAGTCAACCATTGCTACCATTCTCCGCAACAGAGAAGCCATCAAAGGTGAGTCTTTTGCAAAAGGTGTTTCCGTGCTGTCAAAGCAACGGTCTCTGGCAATCGAAGAACTTGAAAAACTTCTGTTAATTTGGATTAACCAAAAGCAGCTATCCGGACTGTGGCTATGAGAGTCATCAACATGATGAACAATAATGTGATGCCTCAGTTTTGTAAGACCTTACAAGTCAGAAAGCAACAGGTGCCAATTAAGAGGTTTTTAATCAGCAAAAAAATGAGGAGTCTCCAGAGAAGCAAAGAGGAGAAGCTGCACCAGAGGTTGAGTTACCAACAGTCCTTATGGAAGGTGACTCTCCTTAAACTTAAAACTTAAAACTTTAATTGCAGTACAGTTTATTTCTTTAATTACAGTACTCATGTAATGTGCCTCTCTTTCCAAACAGCAATTCCCTCTGACCTCCGACCTCCAACACCATTCCGTCAAGTCATCATTGACCATCACAAAGGGAAATAAAACGACTTTATTTTACAGTACAGTTTATTTGTTTAATCACAGTCCTTATGGAATGTGACTCTCTTTCCAAACAGCAATTTCCTCTGACCTCCGACCTCCAACGCCATTCCATCAAGCCATCAATGACCATCACAAATGTAAATAAAGTGACTTTATTATATAGTGCAGTGTATATAGTATAAGTTATTTAGTTGCAAATTATATTTTATGGAAACCTGGGAACGAATTATTCTCATTTTAATGGTTTCCTATGGGAATTTTTTTGGGGGGATACACACTTTTCACCTTACACACTGTCTGGGAACCAATTAAGTTCGTAAGCCAAGGTCTCACTGTAAACTCAAAATATACATTTTTTTTCTGATGAAAGAAGAGAGACTAATCTTTCTTACGCTGCATTGAATGTTTATGTAGTCCTATAAGCACCGATGAGTATGTGGAACTATTGTGGCTTGGAATTGAAGCGGATTTTTGTGGGTCAAGAGGTGCCAGACAATCTATTTGGATGCTACAGCTTTGTGTTTGCTTTCAAAACCTAGCTTGTAGCAGAGGTGCACATTCCACCATGTTTGATCCAGGGTGAAAAGGAGGCCTTCATCCTCTCCTCTTTCATCTAGAACTGCTTCATGTAATAAAGTGTTTGTCTTGTACTCAAACATCAAAGAGTACATCGGGAAAGTCGTTAAGATTGCACAACTGTCCGTGTTTTTATGTTCCTGTTGTGTTTATTATTTTGCTTTGTGTTGACTATTATGTGAAGCGCTTGGTTACAGCTGCAGCTGTTGTGAAAACTCGATACAAATTTGGATGTATTGAGATTAAGTACTCCAGCATTCTAGAGCATAAACCACCAGGAGATCTTCAGAGGAAGAGAACCCCCTTCAACCAAGTGTTTCGGCCCTTAACTTCCTTACAGTCTTAGGGGGCCGGGCCACACCCAGCAGGCTGCCAGGTGTTCCCCTGGTGGTTTTTCCATATAGTCCTTGGTGGGTCAGGTGGAAAGAGCCCACTTTCCAGATTAAGCCTGGGTCGGGATATGAACCATTGGACCACCATATCCTTACCTCTGCCTTGTAACCCACACCGTCTTTGCTCGTCTCAGTAGCACCCATGATCTCTTTTAAGTGCAAGCTTGCCTCAGCCTGTTCAACAGCAGCACCAGCTTTCCATTTTCTTCCAGTTCTCAGGGTTACATTGGAGGTCTTTACTGCATAATCTCCAGAGTTGCTCAAAATCATCTGGAGTCTGCACTTGCCGATCTTGTATTCTTCTACCAAGGACTTCAGTGGCAACCTAAATTTAGCTTTCTTGCAGGCAACCGAGGTGAGCCCTGGGGGCATCCCTAGCCGTTTTCTTGTATACTTGTTGATCTTCCTTTCCATTCTTTCTACTGTACTGCAACTTACTTCATTGATCAGCAGAGGCCAGGGGAGTTTTGGAATGAGCAAGAATTGCAGAATCCACAATTTAAACCTTCCCTGCAATTCCACTTTGTCAATAGCGCTCGTATAGGATTTGGTTGTGAATCGCATCTTTGCACCCCATTGCAATTCCAACCTTGAGTTGTATCCACTTGGTCGTATAGGATTTGGTTGTGAATCGCATCTTGAATTCTTGGAAGTATTGCTTCAGCAGACCTACCATAGTTTTAGGAACATGGTGTAGCTCTAGTGCCTTCCAGATTAAAGCATGTGGCACAGATCCATAGGCGTTAGCAAGGTCTAACCAGACGACATTCAGATCTGTTCTTTGTTGCCTAGCCTGTTGAGTGGCATGCCAGATCATGGATGCATGCTCTAAGCAACCTGGCACTCCTGGTATCCCTCCTTTCTGTACTGCAGTGTTTATGTACTTGTTGGTCATTAAGTATTTTGTGACTCTATTTGCTAGAGTGCTGAAGAAGATCTTGCCTTCAACATTCAGAAGGAATATTGGGCGAAACTGGCCTATCGACATCGAATTCTGTTCTTTAGGTATATAGATGTCATTAGCTATTTGCCAGTCTGGGCTTATGCATTTCTTCCTCCACGCAGCAACCAGCAATCTGTGCAAGTGCTCCAGTGTCCTTGGGCATTTCTTGTACAGGACGAATGGTACTCCATTCGGGCCTGGAGCTGACCTGCATCTTGCTTTCTGTATCACTTTCCTTACTTCTGCCATTGATGGTACTCTTGTACTGAAAACTGTGCTGGGTGCTGCTGCGGGCTTCACTTCATCCATATCTCCAAGCTCTCCAGGGTCTACTGAGTATGTCTGATGTAAATGACTCCAAGTCTTCCTTTTCCATTTGGAGGTTTCCTGAGCGGGGCTGTTCGAACAAGTTCCGACCAAATCCGAAGGGATCTCGGAAGAAGTCTTGCTTTGCTTTCTGTGCACACCGCTTCTTCTTGCTGGTTCCTTATGCTTTACATAGAGCACTGTGACGTTTCTTTAGATCCTTCCACAGTTGGCTCAGACCCTCTTTGTCTGCCTCATCTGTTTTCTTCCAGAGCTTGCACACTCTGTTCTTCTCCTGTCGCACTGTGGCTATCAACTTCTGTCGCCGAGACGTCTTTGGTTCTTTTTGCTGTGCCAAACTTCGCACAGCAGAAGTCATAGATGGTATTGCCAAATGCTCGGATTTCCTGAGATACGGAGCCTTTAATGGTCTTATGCAGGTGTGCTGCTACTTCTAGGTCTAGCATCTGCCAGGTGTTACTTTCCTTTGCCGGTGGAAATTTGATCCTTGGACGAATGTTGGAATAATCCTCTATCAACGTATTCAACGTGGACAGTCCCAGCACTTTGGTTAGCATCCTGGCTCGGTAATGAATCCGACGTCTTAACTGCTGTGGTAGCAGAGCGTTGTTGGCTCATTGCAGAGAGACATCCCATCTTAGTCCTGTGGATCTTCATACCCCGAATGGTCTTGAATACTCTCCCACACACACATGGATGACTGCAGGGTCGATCTCGCAGTCCATGTCCGTTGTCCTGGTCGTTACCATGGGATCTGTCCTGGTGGGTCCATCATTCTCCCCCCGAGGGGGACCCGAGGGGCATAATTCTCTGTTACGACTTGTAGCAATTCGATTTCGCGTCTTTTGGAAGCTGGACTGTACGGCGTGCTAGCCCTACACAGCCCACATCCTCTTTCCAGGTGTCACCCAGTCTTTCCTGGGAGTCGCTGGCAGTCACCAGAGGGTGTGAGATTAAGTACTCCAGCATTCTAGAGCATAAACCACCAGGAGATCTTCAGAGGAAGAGAACCCGCTTCAACCAAGTGTTTCGGCCCTTAACTTCCTTACAGTCTTAGGGGGCCGGGCCACACCCAGCAGGCTGCCAGGTACTCCCCTGGTGGTTTTTCCATATAGTCCTTGGTGGGTCAGGTGGAAAGAGCCCACTTTCCAGATTAAGCCTGGGTCGGGACACCGACACCTCTACTTCTCCACCTAGGTGGCTATGCTAGTATAGGCTTATCAGGTATAATTATGCAAGCTGTCCAATCTTTGTCAGCTCTATTGTATTGTATTGTAAAACTTAATATTCTATGGGTCCTGCAATTTGAATGAAAATGACAAAAGCCTTGGCACTAGAGTGGACACATATTTGCACATTGTCTGGCAGTAAATGAGTTAATAGATGGACTCGATTAATTCAATCCCCCCACCACCCAAAAAAGGAAGGATGACTTTTCCACGTACTAAGTTAATGTGGTCGTGCCCACCATTCAGTTTGTTAACGCCGTGGCAGCAAAACAGTATGTATGACCAAAAAGATGCAGAATGTCTCAATGGATGAATCATTGCACACTTAAAATGTGACATTTTGCTCCACTTATCTCAATTCTGACCAAAAATATATAACATTTCACCATTCTGAAGGATCTAGGTGACAACTTACAGCGCAGGATAACATTCATCCATACATTTCCCAGACCACTTTAACCTCATTAGGGTGGCGGGGGGTGCTGGTCGGGCTACGGGGACACCCTGAACTACTTGCCAGCCAATCACAGGGTACACAGAGACAAACAACCATCTGCAATCACACCGAGGGACAATTCAGAGTGTTCAATCAGCCTGCCATGCATATTTTTTGGAACATGGGAGGAAACTGGAGGACCCGGAGATAAACCAAATGGGCCCGGGGAGAACATGCAAACTCCACACGGGGAGGCCGGAGTGGGACTCGAACCCACTGTGAAGCAGGCGTGCGAACCACTCGGCTACCGGGCTGCCTCAGGATAACATTCAGCAGAATCAAATTTAACTTTTGATCTTTATTTTCCAATGGCTGGCAAATCTTTTCGAAAAAAAAGCTTTTTGACTTAAAAAGGGTTTTCCACGCTTTTTACTCTCCACTTATTTTGTGGAGGAACATTCAATGAAATATTCATAAATGTGGTGTAAACCTGGCAGGAGGGTCTGCTAAATGTGGAGACGGTGGAGAATGAAGACGAGCTGACGGGGGTGGAGATCAGCTGCCTACGGTTGAAAGGACAGATGATTTATTTGCCCGAAGCTGAGAACATTCTCTTTCTATGCTCGCCCAGGTAAGTTTACACTATACCTCAGTGTTTCTCCAGCCCGATCTGGCTTTCTTTCATTCATCAATGATTTTCTTTTCAAACAGTCCAAACGTCCAGACGAGCAATGAAATCTAAAAATTAGATTTGATTCTCTTGACAAACATTTTCTATTTTATTTAGTTACTGCACAATCAATCCTGTGCTATTTTGATATTCGACAAATTGACAATATGACATAGAGTGCCATTCCTGAATTTGTTCTTTTTTTATTTCTTGTTTGGGTGTTGATAAAGCGCTGTCCATGGCCTTTGGCAATGTTTTTCCTTTCCACAAGCGGGCAGGATTTCCCTTTTTTCCATGTTAGCGCTTTGTTTCAGCTTCCGCTATTGTTAAAGCGCCAAACCAATATGTATTTTGGGCATCTGTCCTCATTTCAAGCCCATACAACTCCAGACCCAAGTAATTTAGGAATTAACTCTTTTTTTCTGATGAAAGAAGATAGTTTAGGGTTTCTAACGCTGTATTGAATGCTTATGTAGTCCTAAAACTCAATATTCTGTGGGTCCTGGAATTCAAGTGACAATGACAAAAACCCTGGCACTGGAGTGGAGACATTTTTCCACATGTCTGGCAGTGAATGAGTTAAAAGCAACAATAACAACACCATCGCCGCTTTGTGCCTCCTCCATTGTTCCAAAAGTGTGATGAACCTGGACGACCTGACGCGACGAGGCTTGTACCTGAGCGACATCCCGCTGCACGACGCCACACGAGACCTGGTGCTGTTGGGCGAACAGTTTCGTGAAGAGTACAAGCTGACCCAGGAGCTGGAGATCCTCACCGATCGCTTGCAACACACACTCCGGGCCTTGGAGGATGAGAAGAAGAAAACGGACAGGTTTGGACGATATTCTTTTTATCATGCGCGCAAATTGGATTTGCAATCATAAGTTGTGGTCATTTATACACAAGCTGTTGATGGCCACGAGTGATGTCAAGCCACTCAACATGCAATACGTTTAACAGTGTTATTCACAGATGCTCACATTACTCATTACTCACCGGCACTGCATTTCAAAGCCACACACACATAGCCATGGATGCTACAGTAGAATGTGACAACATCAGAACATCAGATGAGTCGATTAACTGATAGGATAACTGTAAATATTTGATGGCCACAGCCTTCGAAAAATTGGAAAACGATTCATTAATGGCACAAATATTTTACGATGGCAAACAATTCAAACAAAATGGACAAATGCTACATTGTCCATACCTGCCTATGCTACAATTTTGATATTAACTCATTCACTGCCACTTCTGAATTTATTCGGGAATTGAAAAGCATGACGTGCAGCGTCGTTCCAGAATTTGTTTGGGTTTTTCTTGCCAAGGGGTGCCAATAAAGCGCTGGTCAGACCTCTGGAAATGTTTTTCACTCCCACAAGGGGGCAGCATTTGCCTTCAGTAAAATTTCAAGATCAGATAACTCCAGACCCATATAACTTGGGAATTATAATGTAACTCTTTTTTTCTGATGAAAGAAGAGAGTCTAAGGTTTCTTACGCTGCATTGAATGTTGATGTAGTCTTGGAGTGGACACATTTTTGCACATCATCTGGAGGTGAATGAGTTAATATATCAGTTTAGTTTTTTAGCGTAGCCCCTTTAACTCGCTTTCTCCAATGGACATCTTTTAAACACAAATCTGTGCCTCTCAGTCATGCTGAAGTGTCAGCAAGGTGATAATCTATTTATTCTCAGTGAGTCTGACCTTCCACGAACGGCTTGGCGTAATTTATTTGGCAGCTGGTGAGCAGTATTCTATTGAGGGAAAAAAAGACCTTTGGGTACTGGTTTTGTGTGTTCTTCAGATCAATGTTGTCCTATTCAATGATAACAATTCGGAGGCTTCCCTGTTCATATTTAACAAAACCGTACCTTAAATCATTGCATGTAAAACAAAATCTTTTTATGGTGGCAACACTTTTACACCAGAAGAGATCCATTTAAAGGACAACCGACACCATTTTTTGTGTCCTAACTGACATCAGAAAAACGTTCTATAGCATCTGAAATACCCAAAACACACAGGCTGATATTTTTAGTCAAATGCAAAACACCAATAAAAATAACTTAAAGAGTCCCAAAACTACTTCAAAATGACCTCGGAAATGGCGAGTTTCAGAAGGTCCCGCCCCATTGTTCGTGACGTCACGCCAGGACATCTTGCCTTGCTCGAGAATCAAAACAAGGGCTTCAGATTCGGAGAAGATGCTTTCTTGTTACTCATCCAGCTATGAATATGATTCAAATAGTTCTGAAGAGGAAAGCATACATGTTTGCAATCGATTAAAGAAGTCCTTCCGTCTCATTTAGAGGCGTCTGGACTCCAATGTGGCACCCAGAAAATGCACAAGATGGCGCCCAAGCTCCGTTGGAAATGGGCTGATTTGTCTGCTGGGAATTTGTGTCAGCGAATATCAAATAGTAGTCTTGGTGCAACACACAACGATTCACTATCGCGTTATTTATGTCGCCATCAACACGGATCAACACGAAGTTTTCAGACCAAAGAAAGAAAATACCCAAAAATGCATTGTGTGTCACTTTCTCAGTCAGGGGCGTTCCTGACGTGACATCACGTCAGGAATCGTCACCAACTCGAAAACAAGACTTCCTGAATATTCAGCGTCAGTCTTAAAACGTAAAATACAGCTATATGCCGTGGAATCTTTGTAAAATACGCTCAGTAGAAGTCATTTGAAGTGATTTTACAATTTATGGACATGGACAATTATGGACAAATTATTGTCCTTTAAGTTGCCGACGCCATGACATCTTACAAATGTAAAGACTCTGTGGCGCATATATATATATACTTTAACCAAACCTCCATGATCTCAGCGGTTGCCATCGTAACACCCTTTTATCCAAATGCAGCCAGCATGTAGAAATGACCCAAAAGATGGTGGGTGAGCGAAAAAAAGTGCCCATCCAAAAGGACCCCATCCAATCTATCCACTTCACAACATAGTGCACTCTTTGTCTTCCATCTTTTCTTTTTCAGATTGCTGTACTCCGTCTTGCCCCCGTCCGTGGCCAACGAACTGCGACACAAGCGGCCCGTCCCGGCCAAGCGTTACGACAACGTTACCATTCTTTTCAGCGGCATCGTGGGCTTTAACGCCTTCTGTAGCAAGCATGCCTCCGCCGAGGGTGCCATCAAGATCGTCAACCTGCTCAACGACGTTTACACCCGATTTGACATCTTGACCGACTCACGAAAGAACCCTTATGTGTACAAGGTTAGGAATTCACTTGTTGAAATATGACTTTGGTGTTGTTATCATTGCCGTTATTTATTTATTTTTTTATATGTCTGACCGTAAAATCCTGTGGACGAGCACGCACCTACAAATGCAAATTTATTTTTCAAGTAACACATCTCTTTTCATTAACTCATTCGCTTCTAATCCCGAATGTATTCGGTAATTGAAAAGTGTGACGTTGAGCGCCGTTCCCGAATTTGTTCGGATTTTTGTTTTTTGTGCGGCAGGGACCGATAAAGCGCTGGCCAGACCTGTGGCAATGTTTTTCCCTCCCACGATGTGGTAGCATTTGCCTTTTGTACAGCCGCCCCCACTTCAACTAACTGCAGACCCATATAATTTAGGAAATAATTTCATGAATTAACTGGCATCTAACAATAAAAAGTATACAAAAAAACAGGGATCTTCTGGTTAGTCACATTGTGCTGCTATCATTTTGAACAGCACTGTAAATCAATATTTCTGTACAGGTATTTTGGACAGCCGCCCCTGTTTCAAGCTCAGACAACTCCAGAACCACATAATTTAAGAATTAACTTTTTTCTTTGGATGAAAGAAGAGTACTAAGGTTTCTTATGCTGCACTGAATGTTTATGTCGTCGTTAAACTCAATATGCTGTGGCACTGGAGTCGACACATTTTTGCACATCGTCTGGCAGTGAATGAGTTAAAAAAATTCCTGTAAAATGTAAAAAAAAAAAACCTTCATCCTATTAACATTATTTATGTTTCAAACAATTTTCCTTATATCCCCCCCAAAAATAAATGAGGAGCCCTTTTTGCAGGGAAATTCAGATTTATTTTCATAAAATTCCGACTTCATTCTCATATTTATGCTTATACAGTGATACCTCGGTTTACAAACCCTTTGGCTTACAAACTTTTCGGTTTACGAACGTTAAATTTATGAAAATTTTCCCTTGGCATACAAACTATTTTTCGGGATAAACACGGAGCTGCCACAATGAGTGATGTGTCGTTCACGAACGAGCCCGTTCTCCAAAAAGAAAATGGCAGCCAGCTTGTTTTGGTCCTCTATTCCCCGCCCCCAGTCGTTGGTTAAAGCCATGTGATTGGTCAAGAATTCAGCAGAGGGGAGTGAGGGTACAGACAGAGAGAGAGTGAAGCCATTCTCCAAAGAAGAAAATGGCTGCCGACATTTTTTTGTCCTCTTTTTCCCGCCCCCAGTCTTCGGTTAAAGCCACGTGATTGGTCAAGGACGCAGCAGTGAGGGGAGGTGGTTTAAACATTAAAGAGACAGGCAGACGACAGTGAGAGTGACAAAAATGAAAAAAAGTGAAATTTGGACTTGTTTCAACTTTGATAGTTCAAAGGCAGAGTGTAGACTGCAAGGTTAAAATTCCCATCAATCAGGCTCCACAAATAATCCGCACAAGCCGTCTGTATAATTTGAAGAGAACATACAAGCAAGGGAACCTGCTATTAATGAAGTTTCTAGTGTGTCTGCCTGCAACTGTTGCAATATAATAACTTCCAAGATGTACAACCCAAGCTCCTTGAGACACTTTATGCAAAAAGCTATCCATTCCATCAAGCCATTAACAACCATCACAAAGGTAAATAAAACGACTTCATTATACAGTACAGTTTATTTCCTGAATTATAATACAATAGCACATTTATTATACATAAAATAAGGTATATTTTGTGTAGTTTTAAGGCTTTAAGGAAAATTATGTTTTATGGGGACCCGGGAACAGATTATTCTCATTGTAATGGTCTTCTATGGGAAAATATTTTTTGTGGTACACTTTTCGCCTTACACACTCTGTCTGGGAACCAATTAAATTTGTAAGTCAATGTATCACTGTATGTCCTTTTCAGTGTGGCCCTAATGCCTCGCTTTTTGTTTGAATGCAGGAGTGACCCCGCGGTACAAAAAAACGTGATGTAACAACCTTAATTGCGTGCTGGCAAACGACTATTTATAGTAACTTGAGTTTTTACACCGGTGGAACAGTAGTATGGATTTCTAAACAACACGGAGCAGCTTTTGAGAGTGAACGCAGTGCTTTATGGGCCTCTCGTGGCAGATTTATACTGCAGGCTTTCAGACAAGAATGCACTTGAAGGAGTCAAACAGACCCCAGCCACTTTCAGCTAAGCCTCCGTTGGCTTCAGGCACTGGGTCACCAAAAGAAGTAATATTTACTCTTCAAGCTGAATGACTCGGTGGTCTCGCCCGTACCTTCAATGTCTCAAAGCTGATGTAAGTGTTTATCAGCCAGTTTATTTTTGGCTGCTCTGTATATTGAAAGACATTTACGTCTTCCGTGGGCATCGCGCAATGCGATTTTCAAATCAAGAGAACGGTCTCACCGGAAACTATGGAATGTTTTCCACGCAGGTGGAGACGGTGGGTGACAAGTACATGACGGTGAGCGGCCTGCCTGAGCCGTGCACGCACCACGCCAAGTCCATTTGTCATCTCGCGCTGGACATGTTGGAGATCGCGGGACAAGTCAAAGTGGACGACAAGCCCGTTCAGGTGGGATTTGGACACTTATTCAGGTGGAATTTCAATCTATTAGAAAAGTTCATTCCTTTCAATTCGTTCGATTCAACAAATGAAATGTATTATATAAATTTGATAAAGTCCAACTTCAGTACATACATAATGAATAAATGAATAAATAAGAATGGCTTTGCAATAATATGATTATTGGCCCACCTAATCTAAACATAGCATTCTAAACCGCGTTGATGGAATAAGAGATGGAATATGAATTAATCACATAACTCCACTGGTTTATCAGCATTACAATGAGGCAGACCTTAGCCTATTACTGCTGAGGAACAGAAATAACTAGAAGAGACATTTGTGTAGCTTTGTGATATCACTGCCCAGTTTGGTTTGTCAAATGTTATCAACTGTGCCGTTGTAGTAATAAAAATCTAATAAAATAAATGTATGTAGAATTTATCAATCCAAAGACAATGCTAAACAGAGGTATGAAATTGAGAAAATGGCAGAAATAGTGGTGGAGTAAAACAGTATAACTTTCCCTGCGCAGAAGCTAACAACACCTAGCAACAGCTAGTTAGTAGACTGAGGCCAACTCCCAGCTCGTGATTGTTGTGCCAGGTTCTGATTTTGGTCACTTTATCCTCATGTTTCCCTGTCAATTTCCTTACCTTTTTTTGTTCTTTTTTGATGAGCTGTTTTTCAACTCATCTGACTTCACACTATTGTTTACATTCACTTTGGTTACTGGTAGCCCAAAATGGCCGCTACACCCCATTGCGTGATGGACGATGTGTTGATCATTTTGGAATAGCTGTGTTCATTGTGACCATCAAGATTACTGCCTCTGAAAAGGTTAACAAGTTGCATAGTGATTTTCTCGCGGACATAAAGTGTATTTTCACTTATTTATTTTTAACCACACAGCAATAATTGTATTTTTATTGTGAGGTTGGAACAGATGCACCTCTAGAGGAATAGGCTATCAGCAACCCTGAGTCTTTTTTTTTATTGTTACTATCCGTTTACTATAAAGCGTCAACAGTTACTTTTAGATATAAATGTCACCATGAAAAGGGATTTAATTCATTCATTACTGTACTCATTTCTCGTTTCCTGTGTTCAAAAGCACTGTGGGTGAAGGTTACTATTTCATTGATTGCTTTAAGAAAATCTTGTTTATTTTGGAATCTCACTTAAGAGTAGTGGACTTTTTCAGAGCAAAAAACACACTCAAATGATCTCACTCCCCCCAAGTTAAAAATAGATTCTCATTCATCTGCCGCACAAGTGCGCCTTCGCGCTTTGAAGACCACCACAGTGCCAAGCGCTCGACAGAGAAATAGTCTGTAGATTGCTTACAAGTACCTCTGCTGGAGCTGTTATGAAAAACAAAGTTTTTTTTTTTTTTGCAGATTACCATCGGGATCCACACGGGAGAGGTGGTGACAGGGGTGATTGGCCAGAGAATGCCCCGGTACTGCCTCTTTGGTAACACGGTCAACCTCACAAGCCGCACGGAAACCACTGGTGAAAAGGCCAAAATCAATGTTTCAGAATATACTTACAGGTGAGAAAAGGTCGTGTTTGTCATGAAATTCTCGTCATTGATGATGAAAATTGCTTGTTTATTTTTGATGACATACAATACATGTCTTTTTTTTCTTAATTGCAAGGTAGGGAAAAAGGTGTTCCAATTGTTGATATGTGTCAAAACCTTTTGAGCAGCTAGCATAAGCGTGATTGAGAAACATTTGAACTGCTGCTAAATATAATAAAGACGGGGACAAATCTAATCGACCTTTTAACAAACCAGATATGCCACAAGATGGTGGCAGAGCTTTGCTATCAGACAGCCATAACCAGAGAACGAAGCTCCTGCCCTCGGTTCACTGTAATCTACAGTGATACCTTGGTTTACGAACTTAATTGGCTCCCAGACAGAGTGTGTAAGGAGAAAAGTGTGGATCCCAAAAATGTATTTCCCATAGGAAACCATTAAAATGAGAATAATCCATTCCCATGTCCCCATAAAACATAATTTTCTACGTTCTAATTTTCTAAGCCTTAAAAAATATATCTTATTTTATGTATAATATATGTGCTATGGTATTGGATTGGCTATGCCTTTATTAGTCTCACAGTGGAGAAATTTACATTTCACAGCAGCAAAGTGATGAAAGGTAGAAAAACAAAAAAAATATTATTATAATTAAAGAAATAAACGGGTACAGTAATATAAATCCGTTTTATTTACCTTTGAAATGGTCGTTCATGGCTTGATGGAATGGAGTGGAGTTAAACACTTGATGAGGAACGTAGCCTTCTTTCACCATCTTGAGGAATGATCCCTTGTAGTTGCTTTCTATGCGATAATTTTACCTTGTTTCTCATCAGTTGTGTTCTGTTTAGCTGGGTTGATAGCTTTTTGCATCTAGTGTGGGTTGTGCTTGTGCGGGTTATTTGTGGAGCCTGATTGATGGGATATTTTATCCTTGCAGTCTACACTCTGCCTTTGAACTATAAAAATTGAAATGAGTCCAAATTTCACTGTTTTCTATCCATTTTGTCACACTCTCTGTCGTCTGCCTGTCTCAGTAATGTTTAAACCACCTCCCCTCACTGCTGCGATCTTGACCAATCACATGGCTTTAACCGACGACTGGGGACTGGGAATAGAGGACCAAAACAAGCCGGCTGCTATTTTCTTGTTAGAACAGGCTCTTTCGCGAACAACACATCACTCATTGTGGCAGCTCTGTGTGTATCTCGAAAAATAGTTTGTATGCCAAGGTAAAATTTTGATAAATTTAACGTTTTTAAACTGAAACGTTCGTAAGCCAAGGGGTTTGTAAACCGAGGTATCACTGCATTTGCATTGAAATACCACTAAATGACGCCAAAGCAATACTTTTACATTTAACAGTATTTGGTCCTAAGCACAAAAGCATTCTTTTGTGCAGTTCTTATTTTGAAGGGACGCTGCTTACAAAAGGAAGCCTTTTATACCTGTTGTTCCAGGTGCTTGCAGTCTGCCGAGAACGCAGACCCTCAGTTCCACCTGGCTTACAGAGGCCCAGTCACCATGAAAGGGAAGAAGGAGCCCATGAAAGTGTGGTTCCTGTCCAGACAGGAAGTCCACTGATGTCCTCACCTCCCTTCAACATTTAATTCAACAGATGGATTGAGTAGAATGAAATAACGCTGTTATTGATAGGACACAAAAGTTGTCTGTATGAAATGGTGCCATTGTGCTTCGCCACATTATAATATACAGTCCAGGACTTACTGCTTCGAATTTTGACACTGTTTTTATTAGAGTGACAGATAATAGCTGTACTTGTCAAGCACTTTTCACTGGAAAAACACACTCACTATGGAATTGTAAATAAATTCACATGAGTGAGATTTAACTTTAAAAAGTAAAAGAAAATGTGACAAAAAAAACATATTTGAAGTTTATTCTACATAGGGTAAATCAACCTGTTTGTTGACCAGTAGGTGAGGGTGAATATTTTCAAGTCGTAATATATTTACTTGATTCCTCACTCTCAGTGGAAGTTTTACATTTGACCAGTGTTTTTTTTTTTGAATGTGTGTAAAATACAATGTCCGTGAACCCCTCGTCTAATCGCACTCTTGAAGCATTTCCACTTTGTACACAATTTGGCTAGAATGCTCACTTGCCAAAATATTACACACATGTAGCACAGTTCAGAGATTTGGATTCAAATCTCAATTTGCAGAGTTTGCATGTTCTACCTGTGCTTGTTTGGACTGTGTTGTGGTACTTTTGCTTCCTCACACATTACCAAAATATACCCGCTAGTTCATTGAAGACTCTAATTTGGCCATAGGTGTGAATATGACAATATACATTGTCTACGCCCTACCATATATTGCTCTGATCGGTTGGCGGGGGAGTGTGAGATAGGGCCCGGTTCACTTGGAACAAGAAAGTCATGAGGACTGTCACTAGAAGCATAGACTTTTTGGAGAAGTGGATGTTTGTGTACCTCGTGAAATTGCACACACCTTTAGTATTTACCACAGCAGTGTTAATGCACAGAAATGTTTTAGAGACACATATTTATTATTTTGCTGTACTGTTGTAGCTTGAAAATGGCCCAAAATAAAATATTTTTAACTCACCAGTCATGAATGCATAGTGTGTCATTCACCAAATCAAAAAAAAAACAGCGTAACATTTGATTGGACGCATTTTTACGATTTACGTACTTGTCCATTGGACGCAGTCCGTAATCTCGAAACGTCGTTTGTCGAGCCGCTTTGAATCTTTGGTTTGGGTTGAGTCGTCATTGCAAATACGTATGTTGATTTAAAACGTCACGGGCTCCCTCTAGTGTCTGAAAAAGAGCACAACCTTGTAGGAAATGGCTCCAAAACTGCAGTTATTCACTTTGAAGACATTTTTAAGATGCAATTGCTGTCCCAAAGGTTACATCAAGTGGAATAAACATGTGAGCAGTATTACAATTTTTAGCTCCTCAGCTCTTCATAGTGACTAAGGTACTATGAGTGTTATCTCTTTCTTGATAACCTGATTGGGGCAATGTGTGTGTACTATAGACACACTTCAACATGGCGATAAGGCACTTTATTGAATAAAGAAGATGGCAATAAAATGGAGTGGTGAATAATGTAAACTTACCAAATAATACATATAATAAAATAAAAGGCTGAGATCTAAGTGTGCTCTGGAAACTAAGGCACTAGTAGTTCAAGCTTTGTCGGCATGATTTTTTCCATTCTTGCATGAGTTGCATTTCAGTTGTTCAACAGGCCCAGCCACCCCATTTTCGTATTTTGCACTTTAATCACGGGCCCTTTCAGCTTTATGTTGCCAACACCGATGTACCAGTTACCCATGGGCAGCCCTCTACAAATTCAAAAATGTTAAGCAAACATGTTAAAGCAACATTTAGCTTCTATGGTGACGCTTCCAACAGAGGTGAGGTCAACTCTGACCATAAATGCTTTTAAACCCAGGTTAAAACGATCTGACCTTTTATACAAATGTTCTGATTTATTGATTTCATTTCATTATGCAGGTATACCATATAAAGTATCCAGTGATGCATGGTGCTCGGGGAGAAGGGTAAAGTTATCAAAGTTCATGCAGTTTATCTTCTGCAGAGTTAAGTTCCTGTTGCCACACAATGACTGAACGCGTGTGCGTGTGTATATGAGTGCGTCGAATATCAAAGGTCTCTTGTCTGATCGAAAGAAGGTCAAAGTTATCAGTTAGAGCGTTGTTATCACTGTGACAGCAATTACAGAAAAAGTGGTTCATATTGGGACGTTTTTACCTCAATTGAGACACTGAGAGTTTCACGGGGCGAATTCAAGCTTTGTCTTTTACAAGTTGAATTCAGAAAGCAATTAAAAAGAAAGGATCACTGAGCCAACTCACATCTCCAAGCTGGCTTGACACCTGGCTTCTGCTCCCAAAACATTTCAGTAAGGGTCTTTCTTAATGATGTCCATCTATTCTTGAAAATTCCGTTTTGAAAATGGCTTCAACAGTATATCTGTTGATCCACACATTCATAGTAAAAATTCAAACAGTGTAATGACGTTATTTCTTATATTTCTTTGAGTCACACGTTATTTCCTGGCCAATGACATCCTCTAGTGGACGTGTAGTAAATAACACCACAGTCATAGCTGTGGATTGATTCAGACTACTGAAGGCCTGGGGTTGACATGCGCGGCCGGCCACTGCCCATTCATTGGACCGTGGACCAGCGCATTTGGCACCAGTGGTCATTCAACAAATGTCAGAAAGAAAGAATAGGGAATGAAACCAAAAATTCTGAAGATACAAAAAGGAGAGGAGTAGCAGTACCTTACATTGCAGGAGTTTCTGAAAAACTACAGAGTCCTTTGGCAACACAAAATTCCTACTTATTTCAAACCGATAAACACGTTAAGGCAAAAATTAGTGCATCCAAAAGATAGGCTGCCAAATGAAAAACAAAGTCATGTAGTTCATTCAAAACATTGTAAGAATGAAAATTGTAAAGAGTAGTACATTGGGGAGACTCAACAAATTCTCAAAAAAGACTATCAACATCGCAGTGGGCCTAAAAGCTAGCAACCACTCATTTGACGACAATGAGGTTAAAATTTTAGCGAAAGAACATAGATGGTTTGAAAGGGGGGTAAAAGAAGCGATTCTTATAAAACAACAAAATCCTTCATTACACCGGTCTGGTGGGGTGAGGTTCAATTTGGATCGTTCATACGATAGCCTGCTTAGGCAAAACAGGTTAGGCAACATTCGTAATGCTGATGAGGTGATACCGGAGGGAGTGGGGCAAACAGGCCAGTCGTTAGTCAGGAATGTAGGAACAATCAGTGGGGCCACAGGGAGTGGTCCTCTGCTCCCCCCAACCTGAGAGTAGGGACCTATCATAGCTGTGTCCGGCGCAGCGATGGCTGAACATTAGGGATATATAAATAGGGCCGATACGACCAGTAAGACTTTAGTTCGCTGATGAAGCCTCTTGGATAGGAGGCGAAACGTCCGACACCTTCAAAAAAGTACAGATGACGGCTGAAGAAACCTTCTCATCAATGGACAACTCCTGTACGACTGAGAGCTTACACAGACGTAAAAAAACTTTGAAAACTGTGACGAGCAAACCCTTGTTCTAAAGCAGTAAGATGTGTATTGTGCACATGAGTCTTTATGTAAATACCTTTGCATGTTTGAACTGCTGCGCCCACCTTTTTTTCTGCTGGCTAACGGCGTCCAATGAGGAGCGGCCGCAGGGTTGTACTTACCTGAGAAAGCATGAGCTTTACACAGCCACATCAGCACTCGAGATAGATGAGTAGATAAGAGTGCTTTGAAAAGGAGGCGCGCTTACAACCCTCTTTTGCTTTGCTGCAGTCAGAACCCCCCCCGGCCAACCGGTCACTACCCGTGTTTACCACCCTCACCACCAGCAACCACCATGACTTTCAACGGCAACTGGAGAGTGGACCGCAATGACAACTACGACAAGTTCATGGAGCAACTGGGTATGCGAACAACCTGAAAAAGACGACTGGAATTTGTATAATTATTTGGATCTAGGTCACGGGATGCTATTTGGGCCGCAATAGCTGACGAAATACTTTTTATCCATATAAGGGCCTTTGTAAACATTGAAATGCAGTGTAGGACAAGTGACAATGATTAGATGGAGCAACAGCAAAATGAGTTATTTAAAAAAAGAATTATTCAAATACGAAATGCCATTAAGATAAAAACGTCATACCTGTCAACCGGTCGTATTTTTGTCGCATTCTGTACGATTTTTGCACCGTTTTAGATGTGTACGGCATATAAGAAAGTTTGTATGGGAAACGCAAAAATGGTTAAATATAATTTCGAGATATTTTAGATTCCGTTTTCGTCATTAAATATTAGCAGTTGTGCATGTTAATTCTAACAGATATCGCGACTCGTAAAAAGCATCGTCGACCACCGAGAAAACAAGTCCGTGCGAAAAGTCTCGAGAAGAAACAAATGTTCAGAGATAAGACGAGTTCCGGTCAGGTGGAATTTTATTTCGAAATCAGTTAAATTAAACATTTTACCGTGGTTTTAATGGCTTCCGTATAAGGAAAACACATCGGTAGGGACCTGCAGCGTCATTTAAGTAAAATAAAAATAAAAAATAAAATAACTAAGAAGCTGCATAGCACCACTAACGCGTGACATGTGTATTGACAGGTGTCAACATGGTGAAGAGGAAGCTGGCCGCCCACGACAATCTGAAAATTACCATTGAGCAAAACGGAGACAAGTTCCACGTGAAGGAGAGCAGCAATTTCCGCACACTGGAAATCGACTTCACCCTGGGGGTTAACTTCGATTACAGCCTGGCCGACGGCACTGAACTCACCGTGAGTAAACAAAACGACGCGCCAAATGCTGAGGACGTTGATGTCGCTGCTCTTCCTCCAAATCGATCACGTCAAGACTTTGAGCCTTGAAGGCTGCAAGATTTGATTTGTTTACGGATGAATAGAAACTGCAACACAAAACAAGAGTCTATATTGAAGTTACCCCTGGGGCAGTTTTTTTTACCTCATTGAGGAGGTCATCTGAGTTGATCTGTTCATTTTCATTCGGAAATCTAACATGGCCCTCAACCAGAGGTTTTCCCACATTATCATCCAGTTTATCCGCAAACCTTATGAGGATGGAGAAAATGATGTTTGAGTGAAAGTTAAACCTGACTTGACTTGAATTTAATTGATTTCAGGGTGCATGGACGGTGGAGGGTGACATGATGAAGGGCAGCTTCACCAGGAAAGACAACGGCAAGCCGCTAACAACCACCAGAGTTGTGCAAGGAGATGAGCTCATACAGGTCAGGCACCTTGAACCACACACACGCACACACAATTCATAGTTTATTGAGGTGACATCTTTGTTTTCTACCAACAGAGCTACAGCTATGACGGCGTGGATGCTAAAAGGATTTTCAAGAGGGTTTAGGTTGATAATAATAATACATTCAATTTATAAGCGCCTCTCAAGAACACTGTACAGTCACAGGATAAGAACAAAAATGTTTTTCTGCGTGTGAGCAGCGGCAGCCAGACGCGCCAGCATTCACTCAACCCAGAAGTAACACACACATTTAACTCAGATTTCCGATTTTTAATCCAGAACTTGTACTTTAACCTCGGAATTGAGTTATAATACTCAGAATACCGACTTTAATCTCTGAATTCCAATTTTTAACTTCGCATTCTCTGATTAAACTCCGAATTCTGATTCAGAGTTCTGACTTTTAACTCAGAATTCTGATTTTAACCTCAGAATTATCAGTATTAACTCAGACTTCCGATTTTTAATTTAGAATTCTGACTTTAATCTCAGAATTTATTTTAATCTCAGAATTCTGACTTTTCACTCAAAATTCCGATTTAACGCAGTTCCGATTTTTGATTCAGAAGTCCGATTTAACTCAGAATTCTGACTTTAACCTAAGCATTCTGAGTATTAACTCAGAATTCCAACTTTTAATTTAGAATTCCAAATACAGAGGATTGTGTCAGGAAGGGCATCCGCGTAAAAGCTTGGCTAAAACAAACATGCGGATCAAACCTCTAAAGATGGAGGACACTGATTTGCTGTGGCGACCCCTTGAAGGGAAAAGCCAGAAGGAAAAGAAGAATTTAGAATTTCAACTTTAATCTCGGATTTGACTTTAATCCCAGAAATCCGACTTTAATCCCAGAATTCCGATTTGTAACTCAGAATTCTGATTTTTGACTCAGAAGTCCAATTTTTAAAGTTAGAATTCTGATTTAACTCAGAAATCCAATATTTAACTCAGGATTCCGACTTTTAACACTGACATCCAACTTTTAACTCCGGTTGAGTGAACCATGCCAGGGGGTTACATACAATTTTGTGTGATTTACTGCATAATTTGTACAAAGTGCACTGTGTGTCATGCCTCAGGTATGGACGCTCGTCCACCCCACCTCCCAGAAAAAAATAATAAACTGCACTGGATTTTGACTTTGTCGTCATAATTCATTCAAACATCCTCTCCTTTGTTTAAACATAAATCAAGCATCCCCGAACTCATTTTGCAGATAACTGTGATTTCGACTGGATGTATTGGTGCTATTTTTTTACAGTCTGCAGTAGCCTAGCAAAGCAAGACATCATTCTGAGAGCATGACAACTCATGAGAGAGACCGTGATGACATGATGCGACACAAAAGCCTGAAAAAGAAGCAGAGTAAGAGTGGCCGTTTTTAGTTGGTGCGCTATCTGCACCCGCTTAGGATTTCGTTGAAGCCGCTTATCAATGTCGAGGAAATATATCTTTGTCGGGGGGGAAGAAGAACTTAGGTCGTGATGGTTTTTTTTTGCAGTCAGAGGTTGAACAGCTGGAAAAAAGGATGGATGATAGGGGAAAAAGTGACACATTTCTCAGAGTGACAGTCATTTATTCATCAGTAATAAATAAAAAATAAATATTTATTATCTACAAAAATATAAAGTGCAGACAGATTCTGGATGTTGTTTTCCCGAAATACTGATGCTACTCGAACGGAGATGTGATCCACATGTACAGACAGTCCAAGGCAGCATCGGCCGCTACCACGGAGAACCACAACTGCACGTACACAAGGTCCGTGTGTGTGTGTGTGTGTGTGTGTGTGTGTGTGTGTGTGTGTGAAGCGGGGGCTCAAAAAAGAATTGTGATTGCATCTTCAAACTTGCAATACAGACTGATGTATACGTACGTCCTCAAATAGTGGCCTCTGGTTCAATAGACTTCCCGTCTCGATTTGTCGCGGGTGCACTATTCACCGTGCACTGTCCCCAATGAACATTGATGCCTCCTCTGAACTAAAAACACAGCTGTATTTTCCAACAATCATATTTGCACCTTGCGCTACATCTCTGTTTAACATGCTGATTTGGGTTTGCTTTCGTCAATAGTGGGACATCATGGTGCATTCAAACCAAAAGAAAATATGCAACATGTACATGCAGGGGTGTTTTTTTATGTGTTTTGACATAACAAGGCTGGAAATATCCTTCAAAAACCGTTATCAAGCCGTTTGTTGCTACATCATGGCTTTGAATAGCATAGAATGGGAATAGGAAAATGCAATAGCAATTAGCATCTGTGCAAAAATCATTGCGGCAATGCAGTGGTCAGATCATGTAAAACTACTCAGTGGCATATAGTCTTTATCCTCTTTGAGGAACGACTGATATTAACTCATTCACTGCCAAATGTGCAAAAATGTGGCCGCTCCAGTGCCAGGGTTTTTGTCATTGTCGCTTGAATTCCAGGACCCATAGAATATTGAATTTTAGCACTCCATAAACATTCGATGCTGAGTAAGAAACCATAGACTCTTCTCTTCTTTCATCAGAAAAAAAGGTAATTCCTAAATGATATGGGTCTGAAGTTATATGAGTTTGAAATGAGCGCAGCTGTCCAAAATACAATGCAACACATACATATTGATTTATATAGCGGTTTAACAACAGCTGAAGCTGTAAGAAAGCACTAACACGAAAAAAGGGAAAATCTGACCCCTTGTAGAAAAGGAAAAAACATTGCCAGAGGCCATGTCCAGCGCGCTACAAGCACCCAAAGAAGAAAAAAACAAAACCCGAACAAATTTGTGAATGGTAGTGAATGAGTTAACTGCCGTGCTGAGAAGCAGAGTCTCCCCTACAGTATATCCGTCAGTGTGTTTTACACGGCCCCTCCAAATTATCCATTGTGGGAGAAAATGTCACAAAAACAGCTTCATTGTATTCATGTTCTCTCTCTCTCTCTATGCAATATTTCTAATTGAAGAACACATTAATTCTAATCATTTTTTTTTTCTGGCGGGAGAGGTGGCTAGAACGGATTATTGTAAATAGCCTCACCATGAACATAATTTTAAAAAGGCCAGTTCATGATCCGCAATGTCTCCTGCAGTGACCCCTTTCCCCAAAAAAATAAAGTCCACTACTTGAGGAAAGACAGCAAAAAAATGTCATGTGACAGGAGGCAAAAAAAAAACAAACTTTGTACATTGTGAAATATAATGACTACTTTTTCAGCTTTGCTGCGGTGATGTCATTTTTGCTAACACGTACACGCACCCAAGAGAATGTATTGATAGATGAACTATTTTTTTGCCGTCACATTGGTCGCACGTTGCTGCTGCATATTGGGGAAAGGAGTGAGGGTGGGAGGGAGTTCTGACATCAAAACCCGCGCCACGGGGCCTCCGCACCAACAAACATGGCGTCACTCATAAAAATGTCAAGGCACTCGTGATGCAACGGAAGACACGCCCAAGTGTACAATATCAGAAAATGTAATTGGGGATTCTGTACAGAGAATGAAAGGAATTGGAAAGGAAAAGAAAAGTGTCATAAAGGTGCTACATTGTTATCGGTGTGCAACAAATGGCTCTAATAATCCACGGAAACAACACAAAGGAACAATCCATTCATTAGCAGAAGCACAACAGCACAATCAACTCACTTGAAGGCATCCTTGAATCATGTCGCACACTCTCTTTAGGTGATTGAGGGGGGCATTTATATGGTGTGACATCTAAAATTAAATATATACCATGAAATAAGTATTGTAACGGTACAATATGTAGTATTATTGCATGATTAAGGTACAGAACTGGGATGAGGTTTGTCTTAAAAATACTTGAAGACATTAATCATAAACTACACAGAAGAAAACATTTGATACACCTGCAAAGTAATTCAGTATAGCTGGATGTGCATTACACGTAGTCAAGAGAGGCAAACTGGAATAATTTAAACATTTTTTGGTTGTAATTTTGTTTGGAATACTCGTTAAGTGTTTTTTTTTCAACGTTTACAGTTTAATCACACTGCAAATAACCACAACACCAAAATATTATTAAATTAACAATTCAGCTACTATGTGTGTGTGTGCGTGTGTGTTTTATTACAGCAGGGCGTCAGTCTTTTTTTTTTTTTGCCGCGGGCCACTTTGTAGTTATGGTTTCCTCTCAAGCTGAGATGAATTTGGGGAAGCAATTAGAATGTTTAATCCCCTCCACATATTACATATAGAGCGCACAACAAATTAATGAATAACTAGTTTTCAAATCTGAAGTCAAGAATAATGACTGTTATTGTAGTTTACATCCAAAAAGATGACATTTTGGTTAGGATTTTAGCAAGCATCATGGAATTTCACAAGTTTTATTTGCTTTCGCGGGCCGCAAAAAAAATATGTGGCAGGCCGGATTTGGCCCCCGGGCCTTGATTTTGCCATCAGTGTATTACAGCCTTGAGTTATTGGGTCCATTGAAAGGTCCTAGATAAAGCTAATTAAGTAAAATGAAGTAAGTAGAAATCATAATAATCATGTGTACAGGTGTATGTAATGATTCATCCAAACGTATATTATTTTTACATACGTTTTGGGAGGCTACAGATCTGACAAAATCTTTACACACGTCAAAATAACCTTATCAACTTAATGCTTATTATAACTCCGGATAGTTTTGAAGTGTCTTATTTGCTTCATACGGTCATATTTACAACAGATGCATTCATATCAACAAGAGAATCAGAACATTAAACTGTTAAAAAAAACTAAATAAACCAATAAATAAATACACAATGAAATGACAAACATCGGATTAGTATGTTTCAATAAATATTGGATATTTTGTCATTTTGGACTACAGTAAAGTCTCGTTATATCGATATTCTCGGGAGTCGAAAAAAATATCGATATAACCGGATTATCGATATATCCGATCCTGCGGCATGTAAATGTTCTCCTTGCATTCATAGAAATAGTATCGTAATAAGCAGTACTATCGATATAACCGATATCGATATAACGAGACTTTACTGTATTTTCATGCTCATGCTTCAGCTGTAACAAGCAAGCTTGAAAGACTTGGTAAAGGCCACATGCACGTTTGGGGGAATTTTTGGGGACATTTTGGGACTTGACTTTGATTCCAGCGTGATGTCGGATTGGAATATAAATTTCATTGGTGTCATTCAGCAAACGTCTTCACATCAAAAACATAAATCGTAGCATAGAACACGTGAGGATTGGGAGAAGAATGGAGAGTCAAAAAGGTTGCATCGTATGTGGGCGGCTGGCATGAAACTTATTTGTACATGTCCCCAATTGGAAGACTTGAAATCTGCTTTTAATCGCTTCAAACATCGCCAAGGGAACAAAAAAATCTTTATCGACGCATTTCCACAAGCTTCTGTCACTCATTACCATTGGCAGGTCATTAAAAGAAGCAATAAGTGGCGGCAGTTTGGACTAAGTACTAAGAGTGTATGTCGCAATGTGACCGGCAGAAGGATTTGGCAACAGAAGTGTTCACGAGTTTGCCATCATAGCATTATAACAATTAATGTAAAGTGTAGTTTTGATGCCACTTTAATCTTTGCTGATTCGCAAAATCTAAACATTTTTCTATACTTCGGGAGTTCAAAGTACTATCGACATGAACGTGAGCAGCATTTGACCACATTTATGTTTATTGCTATGTTAAAAAAAATAATATTTGAAAGCAGTATATGCACCTATCCAAATATTTTGGCCTGAACGTGAGGAGAAAGTATATATACAGCCAATTCAAAAGCTCTACACTCCTGTTTGAGGCTTTTGCAACTGAACTCATTCACTGCCAATCAGAATCAGAATCATAGAGCCTTTAATCGTATCAGAATGGGGAAATTTGCACATTTCCCGAATTTATTTGGAAATTGAAAAGCATGACGTGCAGCACCATTCTCAAATTTATTCGGGGTTTGGTTTTTCTGGCAGGGGGAGCAAAATGGGATAATGCGCTGGTCAAACCCATGGCAATATTTTTCCACACACAAGGTGGCACCATTTGCCTTTTGTACAGCCACCCCCACTTCAAGCTCAGATGACTCCAGACCCATGTAATGTAGGAATTAACTTAAAGGACAACCAACGTCTCCGGACAAGTTGTGTCCATAATTTGTAAAATGGCTTCAAATGACTTCTACTGAGCGTATTTTAATAAGATTCCACCGCATATAGCTATATTTTACGTTTTAAGACTCCAGCTGAATATTCAGGAAATCTTGTTTTTTAGTTGGTGACGAGTCCGTACGTGACGTCACTAAACGAACGCCCCTGAGCGAAAAAAAGACACATTGTAGCAGTCCTTCCATCACGTCAATGTATTTTGCTCTACTTGTTTGGTCTGAAAACCTCGTGTTGCACCCAATAGCCGCCAGAAGAGGGCATCCAAGCTCCATGGAAGGAATTTATCAGCCTGTGGAAACGGGCTGATTCATTCCTCTTTTCTGGCACGCTACATTGCAGTCCAGATGCCTCAAAATGACACGGAAGGACTTTTTTAATCGATTGCAAACATGTATGCTTTCCTCTTCAGAACTATTTGAATCATATTCATAACTGGATGTGTGACAAGAAAGCATATTCTCCGAATCTGAAGCCATTGTTTTGATTCTCTAGCAATGCAAGACGTCTTGGCGTGACGTCACGAACTGGGGGCGGGACTTTCTGAAAATGCCCAATTCACAGCTCAATTTTTTGCAGATTTTGGACACTTTGAGTCATTTTTATTGGTGTTTTGCATTTGAATAAAAATATCATACTGTGTGTTTTGGGTATTTTAGATGTCAGTTAAGATGTCAGTTAAGAAACAAAAAAGTGACGTCGGTGGTCCTTTAAGGAATTAACTGGCATGTAACAATAAAAAAATGTACTAAAAACCAGGGATATTCTGGTGAGTCACATTGTACTTATTTTGAACAGCACTGTAAATCAATATGTATGTATTGTAAAGTGTCTTTGAGAGTTTTGAAAGGTGCTTATAAATGAAATGTATTATTATTTGGACAACCACCCCCATTTCAAGCTCAGATAACTCCAGACCCAAATAATTTAGGAATTAACTGTTTTCCTGATGAAAAAAGAGAGTCTAATGTTTCTTACACTGCATTTCTGCACTATAAGGCGCATCTAAAAGAAAATATTTTTTCAAAAGGTGACCATGCGCCTCATAATCCGGTGTGCCTCATGTATGGAAAACATTTTTAAATATGTCCTTCAATGAAGGTGCCCCTTATAATGCGGTGCACCTTTTGTATGGAAAAGGTTTTTAAATGCCATTCGTTGAAGGTGTGCCTTAACTTCCAGAAAATATGAATATTTTTTCTGATGAAAGAAGAGAGTCGAAGGTTTTTTACGCTACATTGAATATTCATTTAGTCCTAAAACTAGATATGCTGTGGGTCCTGCAATTTGAGTGAAAATGACAACAACCCTGGCATCGTAGTGGACACATTTTTTGACAGTGAATGAGTTAATCGCGGTATCTCCTCTCATAAAATGGCTAATTAAGTAATGTTCAGCTTTCTATTTTCAAGAGATCATCGCAGATTAACACTTCAATCACGCAGGATTCTGATCGTGCACAAAGTCATCATAAAAACTGATAACGTTGCCGGGGAGCCTTCACAGTGTAGTATTCATTCAAAATGGCTAATTAGCGCTAATGATGTAAGCCTCTTCAGTGGGGAGCACACAACATCATGCTGCCATGTCAAGACAATTGTATAATGAGTTTGCATCTAAATGGGTCACTTCTGCAGCTATTTACAACACGAATTTGATCTATAAAATGATGCATCATGTGTCTAAAATAGGATTAAGAGCAAAACTGTGCAGAATTTGTGCAAACAGGAAAAGTGGAAGACGAGTGCGTGCGTGCAAAAGAAAGTGTTACTAATGTGCGAAACAAGGCTTATGATGAGTTTGCATCCATAAATTCCACTCAGTATGCAAATGTCACGCTGAGATGGACAAAGATTATTTGGGCACACCTCAAAATTGATGGATTAAACGATAGGGGGTTGTTGGTACACACATGATAGCGATTTGTCTGTTTCAAGTGGTGTTTCAGAGTTTTGAATGTGGGCAGTCAACCCACATAACGAAAAGTGTTGGTTTCCTGCCTTTGATGACCTTGTTGGCGTGTACCCTACTGAAAGAAGACATTATGGACAGCTCTAGGTTTGGAGGGAAACGATATACAGAAAGGCATGCTTGGATGAGTATGAATTTAAAATTGACAACATTGAGGATGATAATTGTAGCCAGGTCCAACATTCAGACCCTTCGATGCTTTATAGCAGCACATTTTCACTCCCCATGACATGCTGCACCAACACCTTTGTCCACATAGTCTATTTTCAAACCTCTGTAAACTCTTTGGCATCCATTTTCAATCTCATATGAGCGCACAGGTAATGCATTAAAAAAAAAAGACTCATAAAAAGCCTCGTTCATCCAGACCTTTGGCTGTTACTGGATTCCATTTCGCGGTGGGATTATTGCTTGTATTGCCTGGCAACAAATGAATGAAGGCATGTAAATCACCACAGCCATTCTAGAATTGTAGATGACACTGTACCTTGAAGTTCCAAAGCACCAAAAGTCATTGTGAGTGTGAATGGTTGTTTGTCAAGATAGAACCCGTCATTGGCCAGCCCCAGGATTTACCCTGTCAAAAATTTTCTTTTGAAAAGCATCGGAATGGAAGTTCAGACATCCAAAATGACAGAACAGATTTGTGGGAGAACTTCAAGGTACCACTTGTATGATGCGAGTGTCAGGAACAACTTACTTGATTCAGGTTTGGCTTTTGACACATCTTGCGTGTCAAGAGGGAGGGTGTGCGAGGCGTCCTTGCGCTCAGACGGGCCCGCGGCTCGCGGCACGGTGGCCGACAGCAGCAGAGGCCTCTGGTTGTGGTACTTGAGGCGGTATGTTTCTGTCATGCAATTGTCCACGTTGAAGTATGTGGTGAGAGAAACCTCCCGAGTATGCGGCGCCTGCTCCGCTCGGTAACCCGCCGCCAGTCTGTCGTCACTCTCGCATGACGACGGCGTGCTCCTCTCCGGGTCCGAGCCCGACTTGGAACTGGCGTCCGAGAAGGTCCGCAAGCCGGAAATTTCGGGCTTCCTGTGAAGAGGGCTGTCCTGGAAGGGTTCTTCCAGCATCCTGGGGCGGAACACGGCGTCGCTCGTTTCACTCAGATGAGGGGAGATTCGCTGGCCGGGTCGAAGGTGAGGCGATGCTGTACCCGAGGTGCCCAGTTGGCGCTGAGGCTCGGCGGCGGCATTGCCCACGGGGTGGCGGTATGCCAGGGGGGCGTGAGGACAATGTGGCTCGGAGGCAGTCACATCGCTGGAGCGATAAGAGTCTCTGTCCTCGGGCTCGGAGAGGGCGAGGTCGTCTGAGCTGTTCCACTCGGAGCTGCTGGTCTTGGTGACATGCCTCGAGGCCGCGCACTCCCCCGCGTGGGCTCGACCGCTTGTCAGCTCGTGCTGCTCACTCTGCCTGTTATCTGCAGCCACACACTCTCGCTCGCAAGGTTTTCTGCAAGTACTGGACGTGTACTTAGATTTGCGCCTGCACCACAGTCAAAAACAATGACATCACTGTACCAATTAAGACAGAATATTGTGAGAATCCACAAAGACAACTCAGTCCTTTTCAAATTCTCTGGTTGAAAAATTGCCTTTCAGGGTGCACATATTGTCTCTTGGTCTCGCTATTTTAGATGAAAAGCTGCCATTTCAATCAAGCCGATTATTTTTTAATCAATCAAAAAATGGAATGTCACACCACTAAACAAAATGTCACACAAAAGATAGAATGATTGCCCACTGTGTATGTTTTGGTGACTCTTTTTAATTCATCTTTTAAACTGGTCGACTTCATTCCGTTGAAAAAAAAAAAAAACCTTTAACAAACTGTGCGAACAAGGATTTTGATTGTCTTTGCTCATCCCTCGTGTATGAATTCAGATTATGAAATCAATTTTATTACAAAACATATTCAAGGATGAGCATGTGTGTTTCTTGGCAGCTATTGGCCTGGCATGCCTCATACAGTGTTTTCAGACATTTTCTTGCAAGTGACGTGAGGTCATCTCTCTGTCAACATAATCATTAGTTTCCGATGGGAAATTTTCTATAATGCGATTTTTTTTGTATTTATGTGTAAGGTCAATGAAAGCTCAAATTTGGACACTCTCCACCACACATTTTTCACATATTTTGTATTAGACAAGGTCTTTGACAAATTCAGTCCTCATTTATGACTATGACCTGGATGATAAACCATCTAAACAAACCACAGTTTATGAGGCTGTAATATGCTAATAAAATTACCTTGAACCTGGACTGCACTTGAGATGTGAATGTGAAACCTGTTGATGGTTCTTTCCCTGAGGTTTGCCCTGATGTTTGCCTGCAATGGAGACGAGACAATGCATCATATTTACAAGCAGAATGGACTTTAACGTGATTGAACTGCTGAACTTCATAAAACAGCAAAGTATCTTCCCCCACCGAGACGCACATGCACATTGACTGAAATTTATATTTATACGGACAGCTAGCTAGTAACCTCAATAGACACTAGCTAGCGAGAGAGATGGACAGATATTATGTCTGTATCTATCTATCTACAAATCTATCTACGCATCTTCCGTTTCTTCCAATTTATCTACCTACCTATCGATCTACCTTCCTATCTAACGATCTATGTATTTATCTTCTTATCCTGTGACTGTAAAGTGTCCTTGAATTTTGAAAGGCACTTAGAAATAAAATGATTTATTATTATTATTTACGTATCTTTCTATTTACTTACCTATCTATCTATCTACACTACCTACATATCTATCTACCTATCTACATAGCTATCGACGTACGTATCTATTCATCCATCCATTTATCATATTTCCATCCAGATGAAGAAATAGATAAATAGATAGATGGGCAGGCTCAATCATAGCACATGACAAAATAGACACAAGGTGGCAGCATCGGCAATGTGACAGTCTCACAACACTCAGCACACAGCTGGATGCGAAAATCAGCAACGGCCATGTGGCATGCATGACAGTGAATTCCAAGCCCTATTAAAAATAGATGTGTTATTTTATTCCCCCTCCCTGGCTGTTGCCCGGCAGAGGTCCCTGCCAAGATAAAAGCTATTGCTCGGCGTCACCGAATAGCAGCAGGAACGATATATTTGTGATGGTGCAAGCAGCCGTGTCCAGCTGTGCTTTCTGCGTGAGCTCTGTGGGATTATCATCAGATTAAAGGCTGCTGGGTGAGGAGGTTGGAGAAAGGCAGTCCAAGATAAAATGGCAACCCCTGGCATTCGCTGCATTTTCATTAACACAGACTGTCATTGGAAGTGCAAGATATTACTTCACGACTATGTTCTTCTGCACATCAAAAAATCCCTCATACGACAGGAGTCAAACGCTGCTAACTGAACACGCATGTATTTCCACTTTATTGGCACTAAAGTGTTTTATGGTGCCAGGAAACGATGAGTATGCCTTAAAATAAATAATTGGAACATACCATTGTGTGACGGTGAGGGCATTACGCTGGATTTTGCATCGCTTGCCTTTGGACGAAGCTGGCTGAAAGTAAAAAGCACAATTGACAATAAATCTCAACATGTTTTCAATAATTTGACAGTACAGGTAGCACCCAAAATAATGGGTGTAATAAAGTCAAAGACTCAAAAGTTCAAAATATAGACTTAAGATAGGAGAGATTTAGCATCACAATATGATGTCATTCAAAATATGATGAATGACTTGTTGGCAAGGAATGTATTGTGGTAATGGGCTGCTATTATAGGTAGATGTGTGTCCATTACATTTTATGTAACAAAAAAATTAAAGAACTGCTTTTGCAGAACAATGAATCTTTGTCGCCGCAAGTGAAGAAAGTGATGCTATTTTTAGCCTATGCTGAGATCAATTAGCGTTCTAAAAACAAGATTTCAGTGTGATGCAAAAATAAAACTGCTTTCTCCAAACAATAAAATTCACAGGCTCGAACAGAGACACAACAAGGGAGTCAAATTGATGGAAAACGTGTGTCATAAAGCCTTTGGGAAGACTACCAAAAACACGATCAATTAATTATGTAGTATGATCTTATTTGAATCAATTCATGATTACAGACGCTCCCCAACTTACGAACATTCGAGTGACAAAAGACGATACATGCGGACATTGTGGGTACAGTATGTCGAAAAATGTTCGGACAGAGATGCTGTAAATTAGATTTTGTATTGTGCTGCTTTTTCCGGCCAAGCTCGCTTGCGATTGGCTGCATAGAGTATGTGGGTGGGGAGGAAATCCCTCTTCCCAGTTGATGCTCCAGGAGGACGCGATGCATAACAAAAAGTAATAGCTGCTTGCACGCAATTACTGAATTATGTTCCACCAGCTTCAGTAATGGCTTACTGAAAACCCAAGGATATATGTCATCATGCTACAATACGTGTGAACTTATTTTATGACTGTTAGAGCGTCTGTGTTTTATACGTGCCTATTCAGTGTTTGATTTAAAGGACAACCAACACCATTTTTTTGTTTCCAAACTGACATCAGAAAATCGTTTTATAGCATCTAAAATACCCAAAACACGCAAACTGATATTTTTAGTCAAATGAAAAACACCAATAAAAATGACTTAAAGTCTCCCAAAACTACTTCAAAATGATCTGAGAAAGTTTCAGTTTCAGAAGGTCCCGCCCCTTTGTTCGTGACGTCACGCCAAGACCAGTGACGTGCGGTCAGTGGAGGCAGGTGAGGCAGTGCCTCACCTGTCATCATGGAAAGCTGTCATGGAAATATCAAATGAAAAAATAAATTAAACAGTTAGATGTATTTAGTGATTTGTACTTTAAAGTTCTTGTCCATTTAACTTCACCGTTTTAGGATTTTTTTCAAAATCGCTGAATTTACCGTATACACCAAATATGGTGAGGCGGTGACGTCATTGATGACGTCAGTGCCTCACCAGCCATGAACCTCACCGCACGTCACTGGCCAAGACGTCTTGCCTTGCTGGAGAATCAAAACAATGGCTTCAGATTTGGAGAATATGCTTTCTTGTTACTCATCCAGTTATGAATACGATTCAACTAGTTCTGAAGAGGAAAGCATACCTGTTTGCAATTGATTAAAGAAATAATTCTGTGTCATTTTGAGGCATCAGAAAATGCACAACATGGTGTCAAAGCTCCGTTGGAAATGGGCTGATTTGTCTGCTGGGAATTTGTGTCAACTAGAATCAAATCGTAGTCTTGGTGCAACACACGATTCACCATCGCGTTATTTATGTTTTCCTTCTAAATTCGCCATCAACATGGATCAACACGAAGTTTTCAGACCAAACAAAGTATGCAAAATGCATTGTGTGTCGCTTTCTCGGTCAGGGGCGTACCCTCCGAGTTCCGTGCGAGTCTTAAAACGTAAAATATAGCTATATGCGGTGGAATCTTTGTAAAATACGCTGAAAGAAGTCATTTGAAGTGATTTAACAAATTATGGACACAACTTGTCCGGAGGCGTCGGTAGTCCATTAAACATACATTCATACAAAAAAATAACACTGAAGCAACTTACGACCAAATTCACCTGACGAACGACCGCTCGGAACGTATCTCGTTCGTAAGGTGGAGAGCGTCTGTACATGCCAAAACAGCATCAACGTTGCGAATTCAACATCTTGTGGATGTGCTGGTCGATCATTTGGCTCAGATTGCAAAGCAACTTTGTAGCTCACAGGATAGATTTGAAAGAGTTGCTAGAAAGTTTTTCCAAAGATAAGGGCCGACCGATTATTTCTTACCCGTGAAAGTGGGATTCCGTTGTGAACCTCTGCTCTTTGAGTACAACGCCGTCGACGCCTGGGGAGTCAGGATTCGTGGATCCGCTGCTGAGGCGGTCACTGCTCTCATACCCTGACTCGGTTCTCTGGATGGTCCAGGTGTCACTGCGCAGTAGCGTCTTGGCGCCCCCCGGCAGCCTGCCGCCACCCCTCTGCTGCGTGGCCCTGCTGTCCGATTCCACCGAGCTGTGGCTCTCAGTCTCGTGACGTTGCTCGTCCTCATAAATGGTCATCAAACACTTCTGCTTGCGATCCTCCCTGGTCCGCGCGTACTCGCGCTCACGTTCCCTACTTTGCTCGGCGTGGGCTCGTTCTGTTTTGCCGCGTCGAGGGCTGTCATGCTGCTGTTGACGACGCTGCTCAAGTTCGTTGAGTACAGTGTCCACATTGAGTACCTCACGAACGGGTCTCCAGGTGGATTTGCACTTATTCCGACTTCCACCGTTCCCCCCGTTTTCCCACTGATCCTGGGAGATGTCCTGATCGGAACGACTGGGCGAGTGATGGCTTTTGCTGCCGTGCCCTACGGCTTGTGTCGGTCGGAACTGCCCACGTGCCTCCCGACATGGTCTCCCCGTATGACTAGCTGACTTCTCATTGCGGGCATAGTTTTTATACTTTTGCTCCCTTGGTCCATTCTCAGGGGGAGACGTGGATCTTGTGTGGGTCATATCTGCAGAACAAATTGATGATCATTGTTTTTATTTTGTCATTGGGGACATACAGGTTTTATGCCATTTTCCCAGAATTTAAAACACCGCCCAGGCATGCTTTTGTCAATATATTAACGGACAACATGACGTCTCCGGACAAGTTGTGTCCATAATTTGTAAAATCGCTTCAAATGACTTCTACTGAATTTTACAGAGATTCCACTGCATATAGCTATATTTTACGTTTTAAGACTTGCGCTGAATATTCCGGAAGTCTTGTTTTTGAGTTGGTGACGAGTCCTCACCCTACGTCACTGAAGGAACGCCCCTAACCGAGAAAGGACATACCTTTCATCACCTCAATACATTTCGTGGTACTTTGTTTGGTCTGAAAACTTTGTGTTGATCGGTGGCGAAATTAGAAGGAAAACACATAAATAACACGATGGTGAATCGTTGTGTGTTGCGCCAAGACTTCTACAGTGTATTTGATGTTCGCTTACAAAAAGTCCCAGGAGACAATTGACACGGAGCTTTGTCACCCTCTTGTGCCTTTTTTTGGGCACTGTGAGTACTAAATAATTTGTCACTACATTTCTCTCCAGATGCATCAAAATGACCGGAATACATTCTTTAATCGATTATAAACATGTATGCTTTCCTCTTCAGAATTATTTGAATCATATTCATAACTGGATTAGTAACAAGAAGCATCTTTTCCGAATCTGAAGCCATTGTTTTGATTCTCCACCAAGGCAAGACGTCTTGGGGTGACACCACGAACAAGGGGGCGGGACCTTCTGAAACTGGCCACTTCCGGGTTCAACTTGAAGTAGTTTTTGGATACTTTAAGTCGTTTTTATTAGTGTTTTGCATTTGACTAAAAATATCATACTGTGTGTTTTGGGTATTTTAGATGCTATAAAACGTTTTGCTGATGTCAGTTAGGAAAGAAAAAAGTGATGTCGGTTGTCCTATAAGTACCATTGCTGTACCGTTTAACCCCTTGAACGTATCTGTTTTGAAAATAAATGGGACAAATTGTTTTTGTTTTGCATTATTTTTTTGCATTATTGAGATTTTGAGCAAAATATAAAACTAACAATATGAAATGTATGAATAAAATTTAAACAATAAAAGGTACCATTTTTTTTAAACTTATTCATTGCCAGACGTGCAAAAATGTGTCCACTCCAGTGCCAGGATTTTTGTCATTTTCAAGCAAATTCCAGAATACAGAATATTGAGTTTTAGGACTAAATAAACATTCAATAAAGCATAAAAATGTTAAACTATCTTTTTTTTCATCAGAAAAATAAAGTTCATTTCTACCTTATTTGGTTCTGGAGTAATATGAAGTGCAAGTGGGGGCGGCTGTACAAAAGGCAAATACTGCCCCCTAGAAGGGAAACATCATTGCCAGAGGTCTAACCAGCACTTTATTGGCACCCCCCTCGCACGAAAAACCAAAACTCAAACAAATTCAGGAATGGCGCTCTACGTCATATTTCCAATGCCATGCCTGAATAAATTCAAGCATGGCAGTGAAAAACATGAATATCAAAACCAACAGTATCTATCATATAACACATATTGCCAAACATTGTGAGCTAACAATACATTAAATCAAAACAAATTTTGGGAATGGCGCTCCACGTCATATTTTCAATTCCCGACTAAATTCGGAAATGGCAGTGAATGAGTTAAGCGAAAGAAAAGAGCGACATGAATCATTCACAGAGTGAAATATGCAGAGCCTACCAAGGACAGTATCTTACTATACTATTTGTCACCAAACAATACAGATTTAGTAAGTGATGTAATTGTGACAGGATCTGTTTTTTTTACCTCCAAGCTGCCATCATGCTTTGCTTTTTTTGTACTCTATGCCAAACTGGGTGAACCATGACTAATGAAACCTGACACGTACGAACAGAAATTAAATATCGATAAAAAAATAATAATAACATTCACAGTTGCCAGAATGATTCACAAAAGACTTCATTGGGGAGAAGTACACTATGTTCCGTTTTTGAATTTTCTTTCATTGACCTCATTGGCTACAACACTAATTTTGCCGTGTAGCTTTTGGGTTTGTTGTGTTGTATCTTAGCTAAGTCGTGGGTGAAGTAACTCTGTGTTGGGCTGCATTGATTTAAATCGGCTCAGCTATTATATCACAATAGAGTCAAAATGTTTTTCGACATTGATGGCTCACAATGATTTTACCTTTGACTATTTCTACACAGGCATTTAAAATGCAACTTTTCCATAACGCCTGCTCCTTGAATGTTGTCATCATACCAAACCATATCAAATCGTGCTGTACCTCTGGGTTGTGAGGTGTCTATTCTTGTGTTTGCACGGTCCTTTTTTGTAGTTTCACCGACCCTCTGAAAATTTTCCATAAACGCTTCCTGGAACCTGTTTTGACTGTCGAGGGGATTTTTCACTAAGGAGAGAAAAAAAGGCAGATAAATGATCGGCTCACCAGCCCACTTAATGATATTAATGTCTCTACTCTGAACATGTTCTAGTTACCCCGCTGAGTGTGTTTGCATGCATATATTGGTCAAATGACCAACAGAGCTCGTAACTTGCTGTTCCCCAAAAAAGGTTCATCCAACTGTGCTGTTGATCCAATATTTCGCCTTGACATACGACAACAAGAGCAGTTTGGCAGACATACAGTATTTGGTACATTTCCTTCAAAAAGAGGCTTTAAGATGTATATGGTCTGTCAACCAAACATAAAAAGGGATTTGTTTTTTACATTACATACTGAACTATGATTTTAGGCATAGCAACCCATCCATTTTCCGTACCGCTTATTCCTCATTAGGGTCGCGGGGGTTGCTTCGGGCACGAGGCGGGGGACACCCTGAATTGGTTGCCAGCCAATCATAGGGCACACAAAGATGTACAACAGTCACTCTCACACTCACACCTAAGGACAATTTGGAGTGTTCAATCTGCCTGCCATGCATGTTTTTGGAATGTGGGAGGAAACCGGAGGACCCGGAGAAAACCCACGCGGGCCCGGGGAGAACATGCAAACTCCTCACAGGGAGGCCGGAGCGGGACGCGAACCAGCGACCACTGCATTGTGAAGCTGTGTGCTAACCACTCGACTACCGGGCCGCCTAGGCATAGCAACACGCCTCGAATAAACATTTGTTTAATGTCCAAAATGTTTTCTCTGCATAAAGCAGAGAATTAGTGAGCATCTGGTGCACGTGGACATACTGTAGATTAAGTGAGCCATAAACGTAAGCCTGAAATATTTTCTCCCATTGCTAAATCAAAGCAGCACACAATAACACACACTCAACTCCTTCCTTTGTACTGTACTGTGCAGAATAATTGCATAATTCAGAAGCCCCATTAGTAAAGTGAAAAATGCAAGAACATCATTAACTCAACTAAATGTACTGACACTTTACCCAATGGTCCGGTGGTGTTTTTTTTGTCTCCCCTTTGCAGCATTAACGACAACCAAGTAGACTATCAATACTCAAGTGCTAATGTATTACCCTAGTCAGCAAGCTTGATAATATGACTGCCAACTACAATCACAACGCTGTATTTGTTCAGCTCTGTATTAGATATTATTAGTTTTTTGTAGGTATAATAAACCATTTCAGACAATTTAGGAAAGTATTCAGCACATACTGTGTAAACGATATATAAAAAAAAAGCCTCTGACTTACACATAGTCTCATTAAAACAGGACTCCAGGCCCAGCCAGTCAAAGCGCCCGGATGCCGCACTAAAGCAAAACAATCCATGGGAACTGGCGGAACTCCATCGTCAAAACAAACGAGTGGTAAAATAAAGCGTGGCCAAACATGTGAAATGTCCATGCAGCGGGCTAAGAAGAGTGAGAGCGCATGAGTAGCACGGTGCAGGGCCACAGGGATTAGGCAGGAAGGCGTGGGTGGTAATCTGCGTGCAACAGAGGCATCATCCTCATGTCAAGTTCAAACCAGCACACATTAACTCAAATCCTGAGTAGTCACAACACCCATTTCTAAGGTCCAATCAGCATTTTCTTCTCGTGATGAGGATTCCGCCGATGCTTTCAAATCATTATTTGACGAGAATTCATTTGGCTAGAATTCATTAGAAGTCCCTCTGCCCACCGGACCCTCACTGTTGACAACATCTCATTTTCATTCATCCATTAGAATGCCTCAGGGATTGGCCGCGAGGGGGGCAAAAAATAATAACCATAATTATTTTGATTGATATTGAAATCAAGATGAATGAAAACACTTATTTATTGAATATGAATATTCATTTGTTGAACTACCTGTACTACCACTTCATTCTTGAAATCTTTTCTTTTTGTCAAGTACAAAATGCCCTTGTGCATATTATGCAGAATTCAGCCTGCATTGCATTTTCATTGCGCTGCAGCCCCTCCTTCGCTAGGTTCCATCTTTACATGCATTAAACTATGAATAAGCACCTCCTATGTCTCTTCATGCTATTTTATTTTTATCTCATGTGATTGTTCTATTATTATTTTCACAAATCTTGAGATTGACTACGTGCACCTGGGACCTTGGGTATAAACGCCATGCTATATCATGCAGAGATGTGTTAATACAACAATAAAAATTACTTTTACCCTTGAAAACTCAACTTTAAATAAATAAATGATAAATTAGTAATGGAAATAAAATAAGAATAAACAAAAAAATATATACAGTATACACTATACAGTATCAACATTGGCTGTTGGTGCTGTGACCATGTTGGCCTCTTGAGGGCAGTGTGGTACCATTCATGCGTGGAGTCAACCGACAATTAAAGTGAGAAAACAAGAATACAATCAAGTTGTGGTGGAGCGCTATTGCTATAACTTATTTTTCAGATTGATGGGAATATGTGCCTTTGAGTATTGTTATATTCCTTATTTGTATATGTTCCTACAGCGTTTGTGTGCCCAGAAGTCGATGCTATTTTGCTGTTCGCATGTCAATGGGATTTTACATTGACTTTAGCTGTTTGGTGTAACCAATTCAGTTTCGCAGTGAAGTCCAACTGGGGTGTTGTTAACTTATTCACGAATTTATTCTGGAATTAAAAATATGACGTAAAGCACCATTCCCTAATTTGTTCGGGTGTTATTATTTCTTGCTTGGGTGCTGATAAAGCGCTGGCCATGGCCTCTGGCAATGTGTTTTTCTTTTCCACAAGGGACATTATTCCCCCTTTTTTCCATGCTGGAGCTTTGTTCCAGCTTCAGCTGTTGTTAAAGCGCTATATAAACCAATAGGTATGTACTCCATTGTATTTTGGACAACCACCCTCATTTCAAGCTCAGATAACTCCAGATCCATAAAATTTAGGAATGAACTCTTTTCTTCTGATGAAAGAAGAGAGTCTATAATTTCTAATGCTGTGTTTAATGTTTATGTACATAGTCCTAAAACTCAATATTCTGTGGGTCCTGGAATTCGAGTGACAATAACAAAAACCCAGGCACTGGAGTGGACACATTTTAGCTCATTTCTGCCAGTGAATGAGTTAAACAGTCTAAAGCCCGCTCAGAGGGAGGACAGAATCACAGAAGCTTGCTACTTTGACAACATTGGAAACTTGCAAGTTTCCACATTTCCATTTTCGTGAGAGTCTTTTTTGATATTCTTTTGTGACAATATTGACACCTATTAGTGTATCTGATCATTTCCGGATATGCAAGGTATTTATTTGAGGGGAGGCATTTATTTGTTGAAAAGTACACTGAACCCATGATCTAACTGAACTTTTTTCACTAAAATAATTTGATAATAATTTGTAAAGTGTGGTAGTAACATCCTTACCTGTCATTTCGCCATTGACTTTATCTTTGTATCGAGGACACATTGTGGTCTGTCTTGGCGCATCCTCGTTAGACACTGGCGTTCCCTCGGGATTAGTATAAAACAGAAGAAGTGGCTGAAAATGTCCCCTGACGCATTTAGAAGCCACATCCTTCCATTTAGAGCCAATCTGGGAATAAAAAACATTTGGCTTTAAGAGCAATTAACTCACTCAGTGATGATGGATAGTGGAGTCCCTCACCTCTTTTACAGTGGCATCATCAAAAAACATCCATTTAGATGACTTGGTGTGATAGGCGAAGGCTGAATAGTGTTTGCTGGAGAAACAAATCATTCCCACCAGATGGAGTTCGCTCCGCTTGGCGTTTTCATCAGTGACACGGTTGAAAAGCTAAACAAAGAGAAACGTTATTTCCATAAACTCACTTTGAGGAAGATGGCAGGTCGCCAGCCAATTGGAGTGCATATATCTAGAGTACAAACAAGTAGTCAAACTCATTTCACACTTCTAGACAACATCGTGGTAGGTTGTTATTTGGATTGGGTTTGAGTGGTTTTGAAATTCATTTCTAATTAACAGAGGAATAGGAAAAACCACTGTGACCTCACTTGCATTTCTTTCTCTGTGTACCGAACAGAATAAACAACTCAAAAACTCCTTTAAGTCAGACTTGGTTTGCCGATATATTTTATAACAACTTACACCACACAAATTCAAGCGCGGCCCGAGTGAACGGATGACATCGTCCGTCAGATCCGATTGCTCTGCATCCCAAACGAATCCGATGGTTACAATCTCCGGACAGTTCATGAGCACCCGACGGATCTTGATGCTTTGACCACAGTTCCTCTGAAAAAGATTGTCAAAATAAGTGTGAGAGGATTCAAAAAAATCTACAAAAGATATATGGTGTTACCTCAACATTCAAACAGCAAAATCAGTTGTACGAATCGGAACTTAGCGATAATTTCTAGGACAAAATGCCTAAATTGCGCATGGCAGTCTTCAGTATACCTTACGAAAAACTAACTCAACGTCACAGTAATTGTATGAGCTTTTTTTTTTCCTGAGTCAAATGCATCAACAATCAAAATTTTCGCCATTTCGAATAAAATGAAAATAGGTAGATTCATTTCCATGACATGAATTTTTAATCGGACAGGAATGGAATGAATTCTACCAAACTCCTTTTTTGGGTATCGACCAAATTCCCCCTAAAAATGGAAGTCAGCATCAGTCAAAACTCAGTTTGAACTTTGACATTCACTGAAATGCATGAAAAAGTAAGACCTCTAAACTATAAAGTTTTTGGATAGTTGAAAAACTTGTGGGAGATAATCACAATAGCTTACCAAGTTAGCTTCTTGTTCTTTTTATAAGTCCAAAGCTAAAAAATCTTAGCTTGATAACAAGAGAAATGACAACAAAGCCAAAATCTATCACTCACACCAGCACAATAATAGCAGTTTCTCTGAAAAAAAAAGTAATTTTTCCTCCACTAAAACAACAGAAGAGGGCACCTGCAGCAGCAACAAATACAGATGAGACAGAAAACAGAGGCTAAGCCCTTCCTGCTATTTATATCCTAACACCAGTCTGGCACGATTTCCTTCCTTTAAGTGCACAGAGAACAGCATGTCCTCTCAAAAGTTCATTCATTCATGGCGACGTGAAATGTTATAAGAAGAGCTGGAAGTGAATAAAAAGTCATTGATGCCATTTGTTTGCAAAAGCAATTGGAAGTTGAAAATGATGAGGATGAAAATGAGGATGGTAAATAACATACGGGGCAGCTACGCAGGTCGCCCGTGTTGTTCGCCGCCTGCAGCAATTCTCCAAACATGTCTGATCTGAGACGCTCGGTCTTTACCGTTGCGCGGTCCACCTGTTGGCTGTGCATAAACGGAAGGGTACATTAGAATCATGTTCTTTCAGTCATTTTAAAGATTATACTAAAGATAATATTGAGGTGTGGGATGTTGGCTGTACTTGGTGAAAGAAAGTCAAGTCCCCACCATAGAGCAGTGGTTGAAACATAGTGTACCAACTCTGTGAAAGGGTGGGGGTCTGACGACGCACCGCAACAGCGACACACAAACTGCAACAGAAAACACGAATATGCATTTTCATTCATACATTTTACAGTATTCTGAGCAGGCGTAAGGCAAGTGGGCACGTTGCATAGGCGGCGTACTTGCTCATAAAGCATCATGGCAAATTTCTGATGGGTGATGCAGGACTTGGAGCTGCAAGAGTCGGTGGCCGTGTCTGAGACGATGTGCAGATGAATGCGCTCCAGGATATTCTCCTGAGATGATAAATTAATGCAAACAGAGTTGAATTTAACATAATTACATAATTCTGGACTGTGCTCTCTATGATGTCCCTGCTGACCTTCTTTCTTTTCTTTGCATCTATGTCTTTTTTAATTATTAATTATGGTTGATCCCACGCAGAAAACAGAAATTTTATCGAAATACTAACACATAGCTAAGATGTTTATTTTTATCTGTCATCATTTATGTGTACAGTAGTTTACTTAATGAGAGAATGTAAGTTTAAAGTAGAGGAGTTGTTATGGAATATAGTCTACTTCTTGTAAGTGGTTGATCAAGTGACTTAGTACTGTATATGATTTTAGAATAGGAGCTATAGCTAAGAGTCAACATACGAAGCACTCGGCAGCGTCATCCATGAGGCCGAGTTGGAAGCGTTGTTCGTCTTTGAAGGTTTCGGCGAGGGCATTACGCAGGCTGTCAGATGGCAGCACACGCTCACGACTCTGCTGGAACTGACAGAATATGCTCTGGAACCAAACAAAGAAGAAAAAGGTATTCATTCATTAAAATTAAATACATGAATTAAAAAATGATGATGAAAAGTAACTATGACATACCTTCAATGCGCAGAAAATGCAGGAATCACCCAGACAAAAATGCCCTGAGAGGTGCCTCAGACTTCTTCTAAAAATGTCCAGCTGCCAAAGGACCTGTGAAGCATGGACATCACATTAAATTTCACAGAAAAATACTTAGCAGTTCATAAGATTATTATTATTATTATTATTAAAATACCTAACTGTTGTGTTTGATAAATGTTTAAATGTACAACATCTATATATTTTGGAAAGAAATAACTCACTTTCAATCACTGGCCCGAGTGTACAATATGCTATGTGGCCTTCACGCTCAGCTACTACTGACTATAAATTGAGATATGCGTGAAGGTGGGGGGGGAGTATTTTTGTTAAAAACGAGACACGTTATCTGAGGTTATGAATAAATGAAACAACACGTTCTATTTTGTACTTATGGTGAATGAAAGTAAGGAAAGAAGACCCGAATTGAGGAACAAATAGCTAGCGAGCACGTATCTTCCTGTGCTACAGCCTACGTGGCTCGCTTCAAACCAGCTAAGCTAAAGCTAACGCTAAAAACACACTACTTTGTAGTTTACATGACAAAAGAGTGTGTGATAAGTGTTCACCTGAACAGCACTATTCAAGAAGCAACTATTCTGCCCAGGTTCGTTCAGAAGGCCTTTGGTGAGAGCGAGAGACAACATGCTGCCCGGCTGGTAAGACTTCTTCAGGCCTCCTCCTCCTCCTCCTCCTCCTCCTCCAGGCTTCTTAAACATCTTCACCCATGCCATTGAGTTAGACCCTGCAGCTGGAAAAGCACAAGCGGACCTCTTTTAAAGACGCTTCCAGGTAAGAAATGTTGCCATTGTGTTATGTGGGTTGAATTGTATTAATCGTCACTGTTTTAGTGTGTTGCTGTCTAGAGCTATAGATATGTGTTTTTAGCAGCAGTCACCAACCTTCAACACAAGTTCCATAAGTGAGAGCATTTCATCGTACAATTCACAAAACAATGAAAACATCAGAAACACGTAACCTATAAATTGGCACAGTTAGGCAGAATCATCCCAAGCGGGGAGCAAGTGTGTGAATTTTTAAAAATCAGTGTTTCTTTAGCGAAATCCAACAATTTACAACACTTCATATTGGTTCATAATTGGTGAATACAACAGATCTTCTAGAACCGCCTTTTCATTATTATTATTATTATTATTATTCATAATAATAATCTTTTCCTTTCGGCTTTTCCCTTCAGGGGGTCGCCACAGTGTCCTCCATCTAACCCTGTTTTGTGCATCCTCTTCTCTCACACCAGCTACCTTCATGTTTAATATCCATAAACCTCCTCTTAGGCCTTCTTTTCGGTCTCTTGCCAGGCAGTTCAAGGCTCAGTATTAGTATTAATATTATTAATAATAATCATCATCATCACTGCATGACACCATAACAGTGGTTGGGGACTAATGTCATTAGCACAGTTTATTATTATTATTATTATTATTATTATTATTATTATTATTATTATTATTATTTTACATCACTGCATGGCACCATAAGCAGAAGTGGATATAAATTCATGTTGGACATGGTTTATTTCATGACATCACTAATCCAAATGACTGAATTGGACACATGCCAAGTGAATTATCACATCCTCTACCTTCTCCCGGCTGTGGGGGGGACTTGCTGCCGTTGGACATGCTGGGATGTGGGAGCTGGTTGGTCTTTGGCTCCATCCATCTCATCACCACGCTCCTGTCGAGCGCTTGGTTGAAAACATTCTCTGCCTCAGCCACAGGACATCTTCATACATGTGCCTCTGCACATTGAAAGGCGATGGGTCTGAAAGTTATAGCAGCCATTAGATACAAAGGCAAACATAGAAATGGACAAACTACTGTCCGCCAGCTATACCTGAATCCTCAACAATCTCACTGCATTAAAACTGAAATACTTCAGACTCTTATTGAACATCAGATAGTTTCACAGAACATTAAACAATGAGGTATGGCAGAGAGGGAAGATGGCAGATAGCACAAAAAACAGAGTGTTGATTGTTATGCAATAATAAAAAACAAATCTCTTTGGTCACATCTGCAGAATGCCAGTACATGGACTCATCAGAACAGTGATGTTGAGCAAAACTGAAGGGGTCGACAAACGTGGAAAACTGTGCTACATGAATTAAAGGATGGTGCCAGAAAAAAAATGTCTGGCAAACTAAGTGTAGGACATTTGATGGACTCATCTACTGACACCTACAAACATGGGGACATGGACCGTTGGATCAAGTAAAACAAGTAAGTCAAATTTATTTTTTCATGAAATATAGAGTAATGTACTATTTATCCCACCTTCTTAAAGAATTATTTTTCTGCATAGTTTCCCGCTTTCATCATTAAGATAATACACTTTTACCTACTACGCCCATGCCTGATATGCTCAGAAATCACTTCACCCTTTCCAACAAATGAAGTGTATAAATTCAAGAACAGCTGATCATTAAAGCAAATGATATTTATCAGTCTAGACTACAAATGAAGCCATTCCCAAAGATTTAGGACCCCAGTGAACCAGGGTGAGAGTCATTATCCATTAAAAAACATTTAAAAAAACAGATAACAGGAGTGAACCTTCCCCAGAGCACCCAGCCAACAGAAACGACCACAAGAGCATAGGGATGACACAAAGGAAACTAGGAGAAAATTTGAAAGAACTGTTGGCCTCAGTTGCCTCAGTTAAGGTCTAAAGAGCATTCATAGCAGAGATCCAAGGCTCGGTCATCTTATTTTTGTACACACACAAAAAAAAACACAAAAACACTATGGTCAAACGTCTTGTTACGTGTGGTGTAAATAAAACACAACCTTTCAGAAAAATACCACCAAACCAACAGTCAATCGTTGCGGCGGTAGTGTGATTGTTGGACATGGATGACCTTCAGACCTAATCATTAAGTCGACAAATTCTGAAAGAGAATGTGATCGACCTCTGGCACACATGCAGAAAGAACACAATTCAATTCACAACAATCCAAAACACACCAACAAATTAACTTCTAAATGACCTCCTCTTAGGCCTTCCTTTCGGTCTCTTGCCAGGCAGTTCAAGGCTCAGTATTAGTATTAATATTATTAATAATAATAATCATCATCATCATCACTGCATGACACCATATTATTATTATTATTATTATTATTATTATTATTTATTTATTTATTTATTATTTATTTATTTATTTATTTATTTTATTTTCTGCATTCGCCTGCTTTGGGATCCCAACCATTCCACTACGTTCCGACGAGTCAGCTGCCTTCACTCTCGCTTGGAACATGACAGCTACGGATGACTCGGATACAGGATGTTCTTTTCTCTTCAAATATCTATCCAATGACACTTGCTCTCACTCCCACAGCCACATCACTTGATTTCACAGCCTCCTTAATCTTTAATATCGTACTGATCGTAGATTTCGCCATGCTGTATTCTATTCCCTCGCCAGATCAGACACTTGCACACCTCCTTCATATTTTGCGATTATTTCTTTCTTAAATGCAATAGTTGTACGCAATACTTTTCTTTTTTCACTTTTAGCAGCACTTACTTTCTTTGGAGGCAAGATTAGAGGCTAAAACTCTTCGTACACCTAGTATATTACACGCTAGAGCAAAACGCAGCACGTCCGCAAGCGACAACAGTTGGTCACGGAGAGAGCGATACACCCGTACGCCGCTCAGCACCCCACCCTCGCGTACGCACTCACGCGTCGTATTGCCGTTCGAACACCGATTGTTGTTCGAACTACGAAGCAAGAATTTCTCTAATATTTTGTTCGGACTCCGATTTGTTGGAACTGTGAGACGTTCGAAAACCGAGGTTCCACTGTATTTCTATATTCCTAATGGACAGAGGTGGCGGTGCCAGACCTCTGCTCTGATCTGTTTCTCCATATCATCCAAGTACAGATTTTCCACGATGGGTGAAACGAGTGAGCCCATAGCACAACAATAAATTTGTTTGTAAAACTTTTCCCTAAATTGAAAATATGTAATATTGAGGCACATTTCTAATAATTGGCAGATGTGCAGTCATGTTAATGTGGTGATGCTACAGCTAATGGGGCAATCAGAGCAGGGCATTGAACATTAGAGGTAATTAGACAGAACAAAAGAAGTAATCAGATTAACTTCAGGGAGTAGTCCACTCCTCCCCCAACTTTAGGGGAGGGACCTATCAGAGCAGAGGTCTGGCACCGCCATCTCAGTCCATTTGGGATACTGTATATATGAGGCCTGAGTTACCAGCATATCTTTAGTTCACTGTCGAAGCTCTTCGGATGAGGAGCGAAACGTCCGACACCTTTAAAGGACAACCGACGTCTCCGGACAAGTTGTGTCCATAATTTGTAAAATGACTTCAAATGACTTCTACTGAGCGTATTTTAATAAAATTCCACCGCATATAGCTATATTTTACGTTTTAAGACTTGCGCTGAATATTCAGGAAGTCTTGTTTTTGAGTTGGTGACGAGTCCGTCCGTGACGTCACTAAAGGAACGCCCCCTGACCGAAAAGAAGACACATTGTAGCAGTCCTTCCATCACGTCAATGTATTTTGCTGTATTGTTTGTTCTGAAAACCTTGTGTTGCACCCAAAAGCCGCCAAAAGAGGGTGTCCAAGCTCCATATAAGAAATTTATCAGCCTGTGGAAACGGAGGTGGCCACAGGAGGTCGCCATTTTGTGCCTCTTTTCTGGTGATCGTTTCTCCCCAATGTTGCCTCAAAAATGGCATGGAATAAATTCTTTAATCGATTGCGAACATGTATGCTTTCCTCTTCAGAACTATTTTAATCATATTCATAACTGGAGGTATAACAAGAAAGCACATTCTCCGAATCTGAAGCCATTGTTTTGATTCTCAAGCAATGCAAGATGTCTTGGCGTGACGTCACGAACTGGGGGCGGGACTTTCTGAAAATGCCCAATTTGCAGCGCAATTTTTTTGCAGATTTTGGACACTTTAAGTCATTTTTATTGGTGTTTTGCATTTGAATAAAAATATCATACTGCATGTTTTGGCTATTTTAGATGCTATAAAACGTTTTTCTGATGTCAGTTAAGAAACAAAAAAGTGACGTCGGTTGTCCCTTAAAGAAGTACAGATGACGACTGAAGAAACCTTTTCATCGATGGACCACTCCTCTATGACTGAAAGCCAACACAGACATTAAAAATAAAGGAGTTTTTGGAGTGACTTGGTCAAAGTCCGGACTTGAATCCCAATTCCAACCGACACAATTGATGGTTTTACACATTAAGATGGGGAAACTATGCCAAATACATTTTTACTGAATTGTAGGTGACATAAATTGGCAAGTCAGTACTACTTTTGTCTAAATTAAGCCCTTCAACTTTGTTCAATGTCGTTGACAATTTTTCCATAGATCATTCATCGAGAATCACTCAGTCGGTGGCGGTGGCAAAAATTTTCACTGGAATATTAATATTTTATGAACATGATGAATTATCACTTTGATGGAATCACGAAGGGGAGCTCCCAACTATCATAATAAAGAACTGTTCTATTCGAGATGGTATTCTTGACTTGTGGCACTGCGATGGAATAAATGCAAATGTGATGAATGAATACAATATTACCAAAACGCATCGAAATGAAGAATGCAAATGTTATCATCTACAATTAATTTAAAAAATTGAATAAATGATAAAAATAATAGTACATTCAATTTATAAGTGCCTTTCAAAAATCAAATAAACATAAGACAGAAAATAAAATCTAAAATATATGTAAAATTAAGTCATTCATTGCCATTCACAAATTTATTCAGGAATTGAAAATATGACGTAGAGCGCCATTCCTGGATTTATTCGGGCTTTGTAATATAAATAAATAAATGCAAATAATAATAGATAGGCAGACAACAGAGAGCGAGTGAGAAAACTGATAGGAAACAGTGAAATTTGGACTCGTTTCAACTTTCTTTATATTGAGAATGTAGACTGCAAGGTTAAAATATCCCATCAATCAGGCTCCCATCAATAGGCCGCACAAGCCATCTGTACACTTGAAAAAAGCTATCAACCCAGCTAAACAGAACACAATTGATGAGGAACTAGGTAAAATTATTGCAAAGAAAGCATGGCAACTTCACTCAGATATTGTCAAAAGCAACCTGGATTCGTCATCCATTGATGATTTCAAGGCTAGCCATGGATAGTTCGAGAACTTTAAGCGTCATACAGGGATGCATAGTGTCATTCGTCATGGTGAGGCAGCCAGTTCTGACGATAAAGCTGCCAGAGCTTACAAGGAATCATTCCTCAAGATGGCCACTCCACAAGGACCATCACAAAGGTAAATAAAACGACTTTATTATATAGTACAGTTTATTTCTTTAATTACAATACCATAGCACATTTATTATACATAAAATAAGGTATATTTTGTGTAGTTTTAAGGCTTAGAAAATTAGAAAGTAGAACATTATGTTGTATGGGGACCTGTTAGTCTTATTTTTATGGTTTCCTATGGGAAATTAATGTGTGGGTTGCACACTTTTTGCCTTACACACTCTGTCTGGGAACCAATTAAGTTTGTAAGCCAATGTATCACTGTATTGCATTGTATTTTGGACAGCCACATTCATCACACACATCAAACTCATAACTCTCCATATAATTGAGGAATGAACTCTTTTATTCTGATGAAAGAAGAGAGTCTAAGGTTTCTAGCGCTGTATTGAATGTTGATGTAGTCCTAAAACTCAATATTCTGTGGGTTTTGGAATTTGAGTGAAAATGACAAAAACCCTGGCACTGGAGTGGACAGATCTTTTTTTCACATGTGGCAGTGAATTAGTTAATTTTGAAATTTAAAACAGGGCAAAACTAAATGTGAAAATTCTGATTGTCATGATTTTAAATTCGGCATGCAAATTGAACCCATAATTAACATGCTATCTCCGCATCTCAATTAAACGAATAGTCACTGTTTTCATTATGTATGTCCAATGACTCCATAATTAAAGTCACCCTTGAGCACCAGGCCCCCCAACCCCCTCCACATGTTTTTGTACGGTGCACTCCGTGACACCATGTGATGTCGTTAAAGGGAAAGGGAGATTGGGGGGACTATAAGGGGGGGGGGGGCTGGGGGCAATGTTTACACAAGTATGACATAACAACCTTGCTTCGCCTTCCCCGCTATATATATTTGCGTTGAAATCATGCATGCCGCTCATGTGTGTGCGTTCAAAACAAACTGCAGCTTTGCAGCAGAGTGCAGCCGCATGGCAAAACAAACACACACACAAACGTGCCGCAACTTGCACGGCAGCAAAACAAGAGACATGCACACTTACCTTTCAAACGAAAATGGCAATGAGCGACCTCCAAAGTGGGTTACCGGTGCAACAAATCCAATCGGTTGTTATTCTTTTTTTATTTCTTTTTTTCTCCTTTTTTACGCCAAATCCTGTGAATCTAGCGCCGGGCTAAGAGCACGTCGGGCGCCTGCTGCAGATACGTGCAGTGCTCTCTGTCATAGTGCACCATTGGCAATCCCTCCGACACGCAGGGCTGCAGTCTCAAACCTCTGCTTGGTGCCCGGGACACTCTAATTTCGCTTAAAATCTCCCTCCCCCCTCATACCCATCACTTCCTCCCCTTCTCTCTCTCCCCGCCTCAGTATGTGAGTGATAAACGAGGCCAGTGATGGTTTGTGGCCAGAGTGTCCGACGCGGATTAGTGATGTTTGGAGACTTGGGAGGTCAAACTCCGCCCCTAGTGTAGCCTCAAGTGCTCTGCCTCGATGTGGCAGTGAAACCCCCCTACCCTGTATGGCATGGCAAAATATCTCACTGTGTGTATGTGTGTGTAAGAGCAGGAGGAGGAGAAGGAAGAGGAAGGTCAGACTTGCAACTTGTCATGATGATGATGAGAGAAGACATCACATGACTGCACCCATTTCATAATCATGCAGCAGTGTGGGGACTAAGCCCTCTCTCCACATGCCTGCGCTTTGTGAAAGGAAGGCTCAAATGCCAGGTAACGTGACGCTATATTTAGAATGTTGCAAGTCAAATAGCACGCTTGACTCACCCCCCCCCCCCCTCGCCGCCGATTCCGTTAAATATCTCACATTCACTCTACATTTAATAAAATAAGTGTTATTGTTGAATTCATCCATCCTTTTTTTCGATATCGCGTGTTCCCAATTTGGGTTTAGGATTAGATGGAGGAGAACTCACAGGCTCGTCTGATTGTTGCAGTGGATAGAGTTTAAAAATAAAAAGACTTCTCAAAGTATTTTACATTTATGGTTATTCATTGTAGTAAACATTGAAGATACCCAGCAGCCACAGTTTATCTGAACATTCATGTGTACAGGACTGAAATTTTCCATGTATAAGGCGCACCCCAAATGTATGGTGTATTTTCAAACTTTTTACTTATATAAGGCGCACCTGACTATAAGGCGCATGTGAAATGAATGGACAAAGTTTTCCAAATATAGTATATAAATGTACAAAAGTTTTCCAAATATAAGGCACACCATATTATGAGGCTGGGGTTATTTGACCATTTGTCCTCTGTTATGTTGGTTTGAAGTTCCTTTCCCCATTTCGCTTTTATGTACAGAGTTGAGCATGTTTATTTTTAACTCATTCACTGCCAGACCATGTGCAAAAATGTGTCCACTCCAGTGCCATGGTTTTAGTTATTGTCACTTGAATTCCAGGACCCACAGAATGTTGAGTTTTATGACTACATAAACATTCAATGCAGCGTAAGAAACCTTAGTCTCTTCTTTCATCAGAGAAAAAATAATGAATTCCTAAATTATGTGGGTCTGGGGTTATCTGAGCTTGAAATGGGCGCGGCTGTAGAAAATACAATACATACATATTGGTTTATATAGCGCGATAACAACAGCTGAAACTGTAACAAAAGCGCTAAATTGGAAATATGGGAATCGCTGCCCCCTTGTGGAAGGGAAAAACATTGCCGGAGGCCATGGCCAGTGCTTTATTGGCACCCAAAAAAGAAAAAAAAAACGAACAAATTGGGTAATAGCACTCTATGTCACATTTTTCAATTTGTGAATGGCAGTGAATGAGTTAATAAAAAAAGATCCAAAAACTTTCCCACGGCATATCAGCAATCTGGCTTTATTTAGCCACAGTTGGCATTCACTTACACTGAACTGTGTGTGTTTTTGTGTACGGAAAATATGTGTCGGATCGGATCTCTTTGGATCAGGTGTGTCGGAGAAACGTCTGGATCATTGTAATGTACAGTAAGTCCCTGGTAAAAGTAAAGTAAAGTGGAACCAGAGGGTCTGAGTGTCGTCACTCGTCCCCATGGACAGAGAAGGCCTTTTTCCTGTGCTCTTATTAGTTTAATTGCCGCTCAGCTCGTCGGGGACGTCCTCTCTGGTGGCGAGCCTGTGCCAACTTTGTAATGTCCCTCCATCTGTCCGCTTTCAGCGCTATAAAGAAACGTGACGCATGCTCAAGCACGCACACGCACACACGCGCGCACACACACACACACACACACACACACACACACACACACACACACACACACACACACACACACACACACACACACACTGACGGTGCACTCGTGAATATTGTTTCCATCTGTATCATCACCATAATTAGAAGTCGGACATTACCACTTATGCAAATTGTTGCACTTGTTTTTGCAATGCGGTGGGTATTCACTTTTCTTGCATAGTGGTTGCTGGTTCAAGTCCATTGTCAAGGGTGGGCAAACTTTTGTGTTCAATGGCCACGTGCGAGTTTGAAAACATACATATGGGTCGCCCTGGAATTGAAGCAGATTTACGTGGGACAGGAGATGTGAGATAATCTCTTTTTGTCAATGGATGATAAAGCTTCATGTTTGCTTTCAACGTTTAGCTTGTAGCAGACGTGGACATTTCACCATGATGTCACTGATCCACTGGTGAAAATGATGCTTTTATCCTCTCCTCTTTTGTCTAGAACTGCTTTATCCAACAAAGAGGGTGCAGGAAGTGCTATAAAATTGAAGATTATTATTTTTTTTTGTCTTGACTTCAAGATGGCGCCGCAGAGTGGCTGCCTTTACAGCAGCTCCTATACTTTGTTTTACTACTTGTTCCTTTACTTTCCTCTTACTTTCATCACTTTGCTGCTGTGAAATGTAAATTTCTCCACACTAATAAAGGCTAATCCAATCCAATTTGGAGATGAGTTTCCAAAAATGATTTCGTGTATTTGAGATATTTAAAATCCATTATTTTGATCATTGAAAGAACATTTATAGAACATTTTTATTGTTAATTTTAGTGATATTCTTATTATAGACTAGATTGACTAAAGGAGAAGTTACCACCTAAAAATGTCGTTACACATACACGTTCTGTACTATTCACCTGTTTTCTGATTCATGATTGAGCCAGGTTAAAGGAATAGAAAACTACTAATTGACCTCCTAGGGCTAGAAAATATGTTTTTTTAATGTATTTTAACCTGACACAATTTGAGGAAATATGGGTTTATCGTTCTTCACACCTTAGCTCTCCACATTTGTCACATTTGTGACACCCACAAATAATCTGTCTTCTTTATTTACATGACATGTTCAGAACCTCTGGAAACTATCATTGGATAATTTGCAACACATGTCATTCTCTATTTACATGACGTTTATCCCAAGACAGAGCAAACACACTAATCATCTGAGGGATAGTTGAGTGAAATATTCCGTCGTCCGTGTTTTTGGGGCAACCCAATATGGCAGCCGCGGGACCCGAGATCTTCTCACAGATCTTCCGATTCAGGGACCAGGATGGACTCTAGGGTGACTGTTGGCAGGATAAGGTGGCTGCCCTCAGATATCCATCCTTGGGCGCTTCTGTTAAACGTGGGTCTCTTCATTCCCGGTTCCTGGAGCTCTGGGTACTTGAGAGGGTTCAGGTCCAGCTCTGGAAGCTTGAATTTGATCCCTCGCGGCACATTCTCAAAGCCGCCATAAGGGGTCGCTACACTGTAACGTAAACTACATTGGGAAATCTAGTTCTTGAAATATCTATGACAGTATTTCAAACGGAATCTTTTCTCACCGGTTGAAGCTTTTGTACTCTGGAAGTTCTGGTCGAGGGTCCATTGAGGGCATGCTCCGTTTGAAAGTTTCGACAAGGTCCGGATCGTTGCTGATGGCCTCCTCCCAGGGTGAGTGGTAGGATTTGGGCATAGAGATGGCATTCAACTTCTCTGTGTTGGTTTCTGTCAGAGAAACAGACAAAGTTTGCTATAACAGTGAGGGGCAGTTGTGGCAGCTCGGTGGGTATCTAATGGTCTTGTTTTATGTTGAAGAACACAATGTGGTTTTGGCTAAAACTCAAAGCATCCAGTATAATAGACCAAAGGTAAGAACATTATGGCCCCAAGACCCTATATGACTAATAATAATAATAATAATAATAATAATAATAATAATAATACTAATAATAATAATAATAATACATTTCATTTACAAGCACCACCTGGTGTTTAATCCATTTAGTGTCCTGCAATATTGCTTGCAATGATTTCAGCCTTTTTTTTTTCAATTTGTAATTGAAAAGCATGACGTACAGCGTCATCCCCGAATTTGTTCGGGTTATGTTTTTTTCTTGCAGGGCATGCGTTTCAAGCTCCGGTCAGACCTATGGCAATGTTTTCCCTCCCACGAGGGGGCAGCATTTGCCTTTTGTACAGCCACCCCCACTTTCAATGCAGATAACTCTACAACCAAGTAAGTTCAAAATAAACATTTATTTTTCTGATGAAGGACAAGCGTCTTAGTTTTGTTGAATGTTTATGTAGTCCTAAAACGTGATATTCTGTGGGACCTGCAATTTGAGTGAAAATGACAAAAACTCTGGCACTGAAGTGGACACATATTTGCACATGTCTGGCAGTGAATGCGTTAAATTTTGATTTGTTTGAAATCTGTTCAGAACTTTATTTTTTAAAATCTGCAATTGTCTTTTACAAGGTTTTTTTAAATGGAAAAATTAGCAGTAAATGTTTGTACAGCACTTCATAAAAAAAACATAAGGTCATGTTTTTGTCATATCAATTGAATGATCATTGTGCTGTTTCCTGCATTGGCCACCAGGAGAAATTGTAAAAGATACAGGAACACGACTGTACATCGACACATGGATGAAACATCCTCAGTATGTTTTCAAAATATGTGTCTTTATTTTAATCAATTTTCTGTGCTTCCCCTCCGGTCCTGTGGTTTAATAGACACAAATGGAATTGAAAAAGCCCAAATCATATAGGAAAATTTCTTTCTATAAAACTTCACAAATCAGTTTAACTACTACATTCACTACCAGACAGTGTGCAAAAATGTGTCCACTTCAGTTCCAGGGTTTTTGTCATTTTCACTCAAATTGCAGGACCCACAGAATATTGAGTCTTAGGACGACATACACATTCAATTCAGCGCAATAAACCTTAGACTCTCTTCTTCCATCAAAAAAGTTAATTCCCAAGCTATAGAGGTCTGGAGTTATCTGTGCTAGAAATTGGGGCAGCTGTGGAAAATACAATACATTACATACTGATATTTATCGTCCTTTAACCACAGTTAAAGCTCTACCAAAGCGCTTACATGGACAAAAGGGAAAATGCCCCATCGTGGAAGGGAAAAACATTGCTAGAGGTCTGACCAGTGCTTTATCGGCACCCCCGCATGAAAACAAATTCGCGAACAGTGCTCCACGTCACACTTTTCAATTACAGTAAAGTCTCGTTATATCGATATCGGATATATCGATAGTCCCGGTTATATCGATGCTATTTCTATGCACGCACGGAGAAAATTACATGCGAACAGAGTCGGATATATCGATAGTCCCGGTTATATCGATATTTTTCGGACTCTCTTGAATATCGATATAACGAGACTTTACTGTATATAATAATAAATTTGGGAATGGCAGTGAATGAGTTGAACAGCTCAGTTTACGACAGCATCAAAGATTTGCATTTTCTGAGTGGAATTACGAGCAGAGAGCCTGCTTCAGAGAACCCTCAGGCCCGGCAGCCTGACTTGTCCATCATTATGATCTTAGGTCTTAAAATAGCGCATACTCAAAGTGTACACTTGTCATGTAACATGTCCGAATGGGATGGCACCCCTTCAGGACTAAGCTTGGTGGCTTTTGATGGATCACAGGAGACGAACACACGCAATTAATCATTCTTTTGAAAAACTAAAACAGCCACTGTAGAATGTAGTTTGCAAATAGCTTTGAGCCAGGCCCGTGCGCTTATGACTCTTTTTTTGGTGGTGGTTGTCTTATTTTGCTTTTTTTTATGATAACATTACATAATCGCAAGCTCAGGCTTGACTGTTTGGCAGTCTGTCTTATTTTTAGCGCAGGGTGGAAGGAGTGACAGTAGGGGGAAATATGAATGACAAAATCATAAGATGAAAAAACTGACAGAGTGACTATCCCCCGAATGAATAATGGGGGAACACATTTTAATCCTTACTAATGCTGCAAATCACATTTCTCTACGCTAGGCTCACATTTCAAAAGCCTTGGCTGGTCGATGTCACGTATTGCAAGGTGGTTATGGCAGATGTGGATCCCAAAAAGCAAGCAGGAGAGAGCAGCAGGTTGTGTTTGAGAAATTGTATTAAAATAAAGTCAACAGGAGCAAAATCTAAAACATCAAAGTCATTCAAACAGAAAAAAATACAAAGTATCAAATAAAGACCAAGAGTAAAAGTCTGCCAAGGTTAAACAAACACATGCACAGCACACAATGCATGCAATTGCAGACAAAGCATGCAACAAACAATGACCCGACACCGGATGATCGTGCCGGGAGTCCTTTTAAGTGTCACTGATTAAAACGACCAGCACCTGCGAGGCTGCAGGCAGGGCTGACGTTGCTACCCGTTGGTCGCCAATCCGAACGTGGCAGTCCGCCACTGATCGGGACGACCAGCACCTGTGCAGGTGCAGGCGGGGCCGACAGCGCCACCCGTTGGTCGCCAACCAGATCATGACAGTCGGAAAGGATGGAGATACAGTAAAGTCTCGTTATATCGATATTCAAGGGAGTCCGAAAAAATATCGATATAACCGGGACTATCGATATGTCCGACCCTGTTTGCATGTAATTTTCTCCGTGCGTGCATAGAAATAGTATCGATATAACCGGGACTATCGATATATCCGATATCGATATAACGAGACTTTACTGTATTTTGGGTTGGCAGTAGGACTAAAATGTTTGAAATGAGTTGCCGGATTGGTTTGGACACACTTTGAGAAATTAGTTGTGTATAATAAAAAACAAAAAAATTGAAGCACTCACGTTTATCTTTTCAGTTCTCTCGAAATGAGTAGAAATGACTATACAGGTTCTGTCGGTATGTATTAGCTATCTAAGATAGCTAGTTATCTATTAACTAGCTATCAGCTAGCTTTCTATCTATTTGAGTTATTCTGTTGAGTGAACGCTGGTGTGTGTGGCTGCTGCTGCTCACCTACAGAAAAAAACTTAGCCTGTGACTCTAAAGTGACCTTGAGAGTTTTTAAAGGTGTTTGTAAATGACATATATTATTATTAGTACCAACCTGCAACAAGCTCATCTGGATTTGGGGTGTCTTTATTCGTTGGTGCGTCCACTTTAATTTCAATCATTTGTGCACTCTGAGCCAGGATATCATTCTGCAAAACAGTTACATACAACACAGGCGGTGCAGAAAAGTGGTTAAGATTGAATAACTGTGTTGTGTTGAGTCATATTATTTATTTTAATTTTAAGATGGCGCCTTCTTTTGCCTTTCCTCTTCCTTTCATAATTTTGCTTCTGTGAATTGTGAATTTCTCCGCTGTGAAACCAGTAAAGGTTAATCTCATGTACCTAACTCATTCACTGCCATTTCTTGAATTTATTCGAGAATTGAAAAGCATGAAATGGAGCGCCATTCCCGAATTTGTTCGGGGTTTTTTCAAGCTCCGATCAGACCTCTGGCAAATGTTTTTCCCTCCCACAAGGGGGCAGCATTTACCTCCTGTACAATTTCAACCTTAGATAACTCAAGACTCATATTATTTAGGAATAAACTCTTTTTTTCAGATGAGAGAGGAGAGTCTAAGTTTTCTTACTCTGCATTGAATGTTTATGTAGTCCTAAAAGTAAATCTTTTGTGGGTCCTGCAATTTGAGTGAAAATGACAAAAACCCTGGCACTGGAGTGAACACATACATATTTGCACATCGTCTGGCAGTGAATGAATTAATCTAATTCATCTAATCTAATCTACAGCGTAAAACTAGGAGCTAAAGTCTACAACTTTGACTCCTATGCACTTGTAAACACATACAGACACACACACACACACACACACACACACACATACAGACACACACGCACACACACACACACACACACACACACACACACACACACACACACACACACACACACACATATTGAAGTAGCATGTCAGTTTTAATTTTTTTTCTTATTCAGACAACTGCACAAGACAACAAACAGCGATATTTGTTGCGACAGTGACAAACTTACATTCAGTTGCGCATTGGCCTCATTTTGTATGCTTTCAAATGTGTACTTCTCCGAGCGTCTCTGACGCATCTTGAACAGTCGGGAGCCTCTGTTGGACAACAATGACAGCTCCTCCAGCATGATGTCTTTGGGGGTGCTGTGTTTCTTTCCCAGATCCATCACGTCACCTGGTATCACATAAAAAAATGCAGAAGGAAAATATGGCACACGTGCAATCACATGTGACCACACGCATAATAATTTGATGGTATTTTAAATCATCTTCCCCGCTTAAAACGAACAGAAGCCAATGGGGAAAAAGTCTCACTTCAGATTTTCACGTTTAATGAAAAAAATATACATACACACGTGGGCTCCCCATCTGAAGCTCTGATCTATTCTAAACATAAAATCTACAGTACATGTACTGTCTAAAAAGCTGGAATGAACAGATCTTTTTTGTTTATATCATGATTGGACCATTCAACATTTGAAAATTACATTCTACTGCATTGGAGCGTCAATTTGAATTCAATTAACTCATTCACTACCATTCCCGAATTTAGTCAGGAATTGAAAATATGACGTGGAACGCCATTCCCCAATTTTTTCGGGTTTGGGTTTTTCTTGCTGGGGGTGTTGATAAAGCACTGGCCAGATCTCTGGCAATGTTTTTTTTCCTTCCACGAGGGGACAGCATTTCCCTTTGTTCCATGTTAGCACTTTGTTCCAGCTTCAGCGGTTGTTAAAGGCGCTTATAAATGAAATTTATGATTATTATTATTATACTGTATAAACCAATGTGTATGTACAGACACTCCCCTAATTACGAACAGTCAAGTTACGAACATCGGTACATACGAAAACTTTTGTCGTAACATATGTAGTATTCTTTCCAGTTGTACATGTACATATTTTTATAGAGCATCTATTTTATAGCATTTTTACTTTTCACTACAAACCAATACAGGTTACTTATACAAGCCTTATAAGCCTTAAACATGCATTCTATACAAAATATAGTACTGAAGCAATCAAATTCACCTTACCAACGACCATTTAGAATGTATCTCGTTCGTAAGTTGGGGAGCGTCTGTATTGCTTTGTATTTGGGACAGCTAATGTTTTATTTGGGACAGCTAATGTTTCTTACGCTAAGACTCAATATTCTGTGGGTCCTGGAACTTGAGTGACAATGAAAAAAAAACCTGGCACTGGAGTGGACACATTTTTGCACATCTGGCAGTGAATGAGTTAATTGTGCAACCCGTGGCTGATTCTGGATAGGGCGGTGTACAACCTGGACTGGTCGCCAGTCGCAGGACTTCTCAGCAATCATTCACACTCACATTCACATCAATGAAAACATATACAGTATACATGTGATATATGTGATTGGAAGCCATTGGATGACAGCTTTAATAAGCAATGTCACTCAAGGATATGACATTAGAATAATAACGTTTTTGTGACTAGAACTGTTAAAATGCAACATATTACAGCCACAGTAAATAAAAACGAGCCAGCAGAACAATAAGCAATTTGTAAAATGGCAACAACAAATGCTTTTGGTTGTTTACAGTTCTTATTTCCTTGCTTGCCAAAGGGGAGAATTATCACCTGTCACCACAAGTTACAGTTAAGATGTACGGTATTTAAGTGTCTTGGATATGTCTTGACTGTACTCTTTTGCATTTTCGTCGTACTCCATTCATTAAAAGTCATAGAAGCCCCGTCATGGAAAATGAGCCGCAGCCGTGCCGCAGAATTCATTTCAATGTGTCAGAATGGCAGCCAGCTGTCACAGAACTTCAGGGTATCCTAACAGCAAGACACAGTTGGCCCATTCAAGTACCCTCCCCACGGCCCTTGCCCTGCCCCACCCACAACCCACCCAGAAATAGAGCTTTGAAAAGGGCAAAGACAAAGCAGTGGCTTCTATGGGTAGTAAATCATCCGCCTGTCTTATTTATGGTGAGATGGAGCTCTGACATTTTGCACTCGTATCCCTCAGAGGGATATTGTATTCTTGCAACAGTGTCGTGTTCGCCTCGGCTGTGTGCCATACCGTTGGTACTGTGGACCTCTCGACAAATAGCTGCTGCATGCTTCTTCTTCTCTCCAGCTGGCATTGTACAGAACTGTGACATATTGGGCCCTGGTGAGGTTGTTGTTGAGTATTGTGAGGTAGTGCTGGAAGCAAATAAAACATGCTCCTTGAGGTTATTTAGACTTTTGATACATGACAATGTTGACTAGGTGATTTTTATGAGTGACCATCGTAGATGCCTTGAATAGGGGTCATTAACTTATTCACTGCCATTCACGAATTTATTCGGCAATTTAAAATATGATGTAGAGCGCCATTTCCAAATTAGTTTGGGGTTTGGTTTTTTTCTTGCCTGGGTGCCGATAAAATGCTGGCCAGACCTCTGGCAATGTTTTTTTCCTTTCCACAAGGGGGCGGCATGTCCCTTTTTTATCTGAGCGCATTGTTCCAGCTTCAGCTATTGTTCAAGCACTATATAAACCAATATGTATGTATTGCATTGTATTTTGGACAGCCACTCTCATTTGAAGCTCAGATAAATCCAGACCCATATAACTTAATTCACTGTATGGGTTGATCGTTTAGAAGTTACTTAATATGTGTATTAATTTTTGTATTTCAGAATTAGATTGAGAAATCCTCTAATAGTCCCACAATGGGGGGAATGGGCAATCTACAGCAGCAAAATTGAAAGGGGTGGGAGGGAAGTGGAGAGTCAAAAGATAAAACCAAGTATTCAATGCACCAAAGAAAATGTCAGGAGACTGAAATGTACGACTGCACAAAAACGTTTCATGAAAATAGATTTATATGTCTTTAATATATTTATTTATAATATATATTATATTTACCCCGCGACCCTAATGAGGAATAAGCGGTACGGAAAATGAGATGAGATGAGATTATATTTATTGATAATATATTTATTAAAAAGTTTCTAAAAATATATTTATATTTATTTCATATGTATTTATAACATATTTAGATAAGTAGATCATGTGTTAAAATGAATATATTTTAAGACTCTTCTTACTATAGCAATCTACTATATTATATGCTATATTCTATTTTCCTCATGTATTTATTTATTTATTTATTTATTTTGTGTATTGGGATACACATCTTTAAATGTACCGCTGCCCGACGTCTTCAATTTTATGAAACCGTTGCAAATTAGTGTTAATATTGTACGGAAAATTAGAGCAAATAACGTTTTTGTGCGTTGGGCTTTTGATGCAAACTACAGGTTTCCAACACAGGTATTCATACACTTTTGGACATTTATTGCACTTGCCACAATAAAATGTAATACAATAATAAAATTAAATAGCTACATCTACACAGTCAAAAATGAATTATTATGGTATTGAAGTGAATGGAGAATATTGACATTGTTACATTTGGAACTTTAAACCACAGAGACATGCCATATGGGAATGTCAATCATAAGAAAACATATTTACTATCAAATATTTTTTAAATCAGTTGACTCTTTTTCGTACCTGTGATGGTGTCCCGGGAGTGCGAGCTGTATCCTTGAGCGGAAAAAAGTGAGCGAGGCTCAGAGGTCAACCTGCACTCGCCGGTTTGATCTTCGCTGATCTTCACACCCACAGACACTAAAGCCACACTGCCAGTGTGTCTCTGTGTCTGTTGTGCATGGAATGCGGGTTTGCATCAATAGGCTAAATATAACCTGACAAACACTCCAAAGCACTCTCAAACACAATCAGGCAACAGTCGAGGATGGAACGAGACAAGTTGTTCGATGAGAACTTCCTCCTCCTCCTCCAGAGATAAAACCGTCTTCTTGCATTGGAATGTTTCGCAGCCGACATGTCTCGCGGGGTTAAAGGTTGCGGGGGTAACTTGTCTTGAAGTGATGCAAGTTATTCTTGATATGCAGAGAACAGTGGCCCTCCCTGAGATGATCACTGTATGGTTGTCAAAGTGTGTCGCGACCTTTATTGAGCTAAGGCGCCCGCTAAATTTGTCAACTAAATAGTTGGCACATCTGAATGACTGCGGAAAACTATTCAGCCCGTCTGAATTCTGAGAAGACAAATCAACTCCTCCCTAAAATATTTCACTTTGTGTGAAAAGTGGAGAGGGGACCTTACTTACGGTATAAATAATGACTCTTTGAAATTTTGTGTCGTCTCAGTCTGAGAAAAGTTGCGAGAAAAAAAATGTCTTTCCATGTGAGCACGTATTTCAAGTCTTGTGATGTACCGTCGTTGCTTTTAGACGCCAATGTCACCATACGCATTGTCACATGTTAAATACATACAATACATCTGTGTAGGATCTCAGTCGTACATGAGTGGTCCATCGATGAAAAGGTTTCTTCAGCTGTCTTCTGTACTTCTTTAAATGCATCGGATGTTTTGCTCCTCATCCGAAAAGCTTCGTCAGTGAACTAAAGTTGTGTTGGTAACTCTGGCCCTATATATAATTATATCAACCAATATGTATGTATTGCATTGTATTTTGGACAGCTTCCCTCATTTTAATCTCATATAACTCCAGACCCATATAATTTAGGAATTAACTTTTTAATAATAATAATAATAATAATAACAATAATAATAATAATAATAATAATATTAATAATAATAATAATAATAATTATTATTATTATTATAATAATAATAATTATTATTATTATTATTATTATTATTATTATTATTATGCATTTCATTTAAAAGCGCCTTTCAAAACTCTCAAGGACCCTTTACAGTCACAGGATCTTTTTTTCTGCGGGTGAGCAGCAGCAGCCACATATGCCAGCGTTCTCTCAACCCGGAAATAACAAAGTAAAAAAACTAAATCACAAATAATATGACAACACAAAGACACAGAGAGTCATTCATTATTCAGCACTTTCTGTACCCTCTTTGTGACATGAAGCAGTTCTAGATGAAAGAGGAGAGGATCAAAGCATCCTTTTCAGCAATGGATATATAGCACTTGAACAACAGCTGAAGCTGGAAAAAAACGCTAAAATGGAAAAAAAGGAAAAGCTGGCCCATTGTCGAAGGGAAAATAAATTGCCAGAGGCCATGGCAAGCATTTTATCAGTCCCCAAGCATGAAACACCAAAACCAGAGCGAATTCGGGAATTGGATTGGATTGGATTTGCCTTTATTAGTCTCACAGTGGAGAAATTTACATTTCACAGCAGCAAAGTGATGAAAGGAATGAAAGTAGAAAAACAAAATACATGAGCTGCTGGAAAGGCAGCCACTGTCGCGGCGCCGTCTTGAAGTCAAAAGAACAAAAAAAAACTAAACATAATATGACAGCACAAAGACAATATGACAAAACAAAGACACAGAGAGTCATTCATTCTTCAGGACTTGCTGTACCCTCTTTGTGATGACATGAAGCAGTTGTAGATGAAAGAGGATAGGATCAAAGCGTATTTCCACCAGTGGATCAGGGACATCACGGTTGAACGTGCACGTCGACTACAAGCTAAATGTTGAAAGCAAACACGCAGCTGTAGCATCCATTGACGAAAAGAGATTGTCTCACATCTCCTGTCCCACATAAATCTGCTTCAATTCCAAGGCGTAACAGTTCCACATACGCATCGGCGCTCTGCGCTGACGCTCCTTTCTTCTTATCACGGGCTCCTCAAGCCATGCATCCATCCAGCCACAGACTGTCCAACAGCACCGACGTTTCCACTGAACAAAGCGGGGCTGTGAAGATGCTGCCCATTACAGGCGCAAAAAAGCACAATGGCCCCAGAGCTGTCCAGCGATGGCAGTCGAATGGCACTGACATTCCTCCCATTCAAAAACAGTACTGGCATATTCATGCTGCCGAAAAGGTGCAACCGCTCAGCACAGTCTCCTCCTTGATGAATGTTGTGGTCAAAAATGCTGAAAAACAATCCATATCCATTCCACACGACGCACAACACAAAGTGACAAAAGAAAACACAAAAATAAAACAAGAACAACAAAAAAACCAAGGCTCATGAGAGCACTTGCTGACGGCTGCCTACTCGGGCGCCATCTTGGACTTCTTGGAATGGCGCTCTATGTCATATTTTCAATTCCTGAATAAATGTGTGTAAAAAAAGCTATTTGGAACTGACAGTCACAAATATTGCAGAAAGAATGTATCTGTTTTTGAACACTCATTCATGTGAAATCAAGTTGAAATGTGAAAAACCAAATCATAATACAGTATTGGATTGGATTGGATTGGATTGGATATGCCTTTATTCGTCTCACAGTGGAGAAATTTACATTTCACAGCAGCAAAGTGATGAAAGCAATGAAAGTAGAAAAACAAAATACATATAACATTTATCACACGAATATTTTGTGGAATGTGTCACAAACATGTATTCATTCAATTAATATCTAAAAAGCACAGACATTTTTATTATTCACACTTCTAAATATTTTTTTCACATAGGTTTGTCCCTTCTTGTATGATAAAAGCGTTGGGCAAGACTGTGCTGTGTGCTTTTTATTTCACGAGAGCCTGAATGTGGATGGTGTGTCTTCTCAGCGATGTTGTTTCCTTGCAATGGCGTCAAAATAATTACTTGGTTTGACTCTTGCTGTTCGAATCAAACCTTCTATCTGCAGCTTCCGAAATATTCATTATTTGTTCTTTAAATATGTAGCTGAAGTAACTTAATTATGGCTAATTATCAATTGACCTTAGAATGTGAAATCCATATCCAAATGGAAGGAAAGTCACACATCAAATTCTTCCACCCTGGCCCCTGTCTAGCCCCGTCTCTGACTGTGAGACAGACATGCTAACTAATTCCTTCAATGTACAGGGTGACTACTCTTATTTAATTCTGAGCTTAGCAGCAGATTTAAATGGCTGCACCGGTCTAAAAGGAGGCCCGTAGATTGCTGTTGGCTTGTCACATTTCAACCTCATTGGTGCCGAGGTCATGTAAGTCGGGGTCATCCAACGATGACCCTGATTGCCGATTGGTGGCTCAAGTGACACTTTACGCTTCCATTCCTCTGGAGGCTCAGGCAGTGATCCGCGGGGTCTTGTGTCCTGAGCACGGGAGGCGAACGGCAATGAGAAACTCTGGATCCAGAAGGCGTCATCCACTGAACCGAAAGGGCTTCTGGATGCAGCCTCCCAAGGTGTGGGCGGCTTATAGGATGCTTGCGGAAGAGATGCTCGATGATGCTGTTTTGGGGGAAAAAATGAGCGAGGACCCCGCATGCCCGCAAGTGACATAGACCCAGAAGAAACGGATGGCCTCGGCAGGCTAAGGGAGCGGCTTTTACATTGTCCCTGAAAGAAAATACGCTCAGTCAAAATTATTATTTATGATGAAAAAAAAGTTATCATTAAAAATTGTGGAAGACAGAACAATTAAATTCTCTGATGTCACAATGTAGGATTAATTTTTGCATCGACCTATGCACGTGTTCTATGTCTATAGGAGCTTTGTGTTCAACTCCACGGTTTGTGAATACTAAATTATTTCTTCTGATATGTTTTTTAATGTTCATGGCTTGATTGTTTTATTTAATATTGGCCCAGGAATAGTTAAGGAGGACTGTTGGGTAGACATTGCACTTTTGATTTGAGAGCAGTTATCTTGACTTTGCTGCCATCCTCTGGTCACGCTATTTATTTTTTCATTCGCATTTTACAGTACGGTATGTATACAGTTTTTTAAACACAAAATATATTAAATAAAAATACAAAGTAGTTTTTACATTGCATTTCTATTGTGTGGATTATTGTAAATATGTTTTAGATTTGTACAGGACCATCAGTGTATCGATCGTTTGTTCGACAAATTAGGACAGCCTGTCGGTGTTCTAAAAAACATTGTTGTCCTATACTGTTACTTTCATGAAACAGTATAGTACTACTATAATACTACTTTATACTTTTCAGGCGAGGAATATCAACGTAACACGAGAAAAACATTTGGCAGCGAAATGTGCTAGCGAACTTTGGGACGTCATGTTCGAAAGTTAAGTGAAATCGTAAAATTATCCGACGATGTACACCAGATTTTACAAATCGTCTCAGTCGGTGTTGGGTTTTATATTATGTTCAGTTAGACCAGGTAGACATCTCTTCCTTTATTTTATAAAAGAAATAAAGCCGAATGAAAAAATAAATAGCGTGACCAGAGGATGGCAAATGTTTTTTTTTTAATGAAAATGACCTGGCAAAATTTCCCAAGTCCATTTTACAACTACAGTAAATATGAATTCGCCCTTAACCCAGTTTATCACGTCTTTTAGATTGTGTTATTCTGGCCGACCATGAATCATTTTTGCTAACCGGTCAGAGGGACAGAAAGACAAACAGTGGGAAAAGTACAGGTACAAGAACAGCAGATGGACTCATAGGAAGTGCACAAGAATGAGAAAAGAGAACTTTAATTGTGTTGAAAACAAGATGCATGTGAAACAGTTTCATTTCAGAAAGACGGACAAAAGGAAATAAGTCAATTTTTGTCACTAAATATGATAGTACTATATTTTGTTCAACTTATTTGGCCTAAAATAGGATCCAGAATGTCTGATAATTTAGGAATGAAATTGAAGGAATTTAGATAGATTTCCAAAAAGTGCATGCAGGTTCCTCCAAAACATGCGTTATGAGCAAATATATTTGATCAGCACCGACTGTGCAGTATGTGTATATCAAAGGCTTCATGTTTCATGAATATATACTCGACATTGTCAGGGTTCATCATCGCCGAGTTCAGATTTCATAAATATGCATATTAAAACTAAATAGCTTCAGATAATTGTTGAACCATCCTCTACACCACAGGTGTCAAAGTCAAGGCCCGCGGGCCAAATCCGGCCCGCCACATCATTTTTTTCGGCCCGCGAAAGCAAATCAAACTTGTTAAATTCCATGATGATTGCTAAAATCTGAGCCAAAATTTCATATTTTTGGATGTCAACTACAATAAAAGGCATTATTCTTGACTTCAGATTTGAAAACGAGTTATTCATTAATTTGCTGTGTGCTCTATATGTAATATTTGAAGGGATTTAAACATTCTAATGGGTTCCCCAAATTCATAACGGCCCTCGAGAGGAAACCATAACTACAATGCGGCCCATGGCAAAAAATGACTTTGACACCCCTGCTCTACACATACAGTAAGCCCTTCTTTAGAATCATTCATTATTCTCTTTGATGTTCTGTTTGAGCAACTTTCAGGAAGGTGACCTCGCAAACCTTGAGATTTGTGTTCCACAGAAGCATGCTCAAGCACATACTTTTCAGACGCTGTCAAGTGAGCCGTTTTATACACTGCCCCCCATCCCCAGCTACTGTGTTCCACCATCTTAGTGTTGATAACATCGCCACACCAAAGCTACAGTATTTCTGGATCTAATTTAGCATCGCAACAGGCCTCCACTGTTTGGTGTTGGCGACCGACTTCTTAGCAGAAAATTTGGGCCGAGGTGCCATTTGACGTGTGACTCGAGCAATAAGAAATGCAGGAGAGAAAGATGAAGCTAAGACGCTATCCAGAGACGGCTGCTGGAAAAATGTGCCTGCAACTTGAATGCTTGGTGCTTGCTTGGCGCTGGCCCGACAGCCAGTGTGCTTTTCATCCAAGTGACAATCAACTGTGAAAGGCTCAGCTGATTTGGTATTTTGCCCAGCAGAGAAATTTGATGAACTTACCGGTCCGGAGGATTTAGATGATGACTTAGCAGAGGCCTCTGACTTGCTTTCGAAATCAGGCTCACAGATATTAGGAGAATGAGAGTAGGCAGACTTTTGTTTGGGTTTCTTGGTAACATCAAACTTTGATGAAATAGCAGAGTTGGCACTGGGGCTTTTGGCCTCTGGAACTAGGTCGATGTGAAAGTCCAAATGTTTCATGTTATCTAAATTGTTGAGATGCTTTGAGACTGATTTGGGTGGTGGTGTGGTTTTTGTTGGCAGTGAATTTTTCTCACCTGGCGGATTACAAAACGGGGATTGAAGTGGATCATAAGACAGAGAAGGTGGCGCGTGAACTTTTGATGAATACCTCCAGGAGTTAGGTAAGGACATTGTTGGAGATTGGTTTGCTGCCGGACCACAGATAAAAGACTTCTCCATTGTGGACTGTCTTTTATAAAACAAATCTGCGCCTTTTCCTGTCATGGTGCGATGGTCACCACGGTAATCAAATTCTTGACCAAAGATTTGACCTTTTGGAGGAACTGGTGATATATTTGATGTCAATGATTTCATTGGTTTTGGTAGGTACGAAGCAACAGAACTCGGGGCGCCGTCTTGCTTATTCCTTGAGGTGAACTGTGGGGTAAAAGTAGGACATTGCGCCTGCATACTCACAGAGGATCTTGGCTGAAGTTTGTTCCAGCTTTTCACGCTTGGCTGAAGACAAGGCTGAGAAGTTGAGCCGACTGACGTCCTCCTGACGGCAGGTGTTTTAACCGAGGCCTGGCCTTGTTCTGTTTCCCAACAAATGGCCAGCTTTGGTTGATCGAAGTCATGGTGGTGTTTCTGGAATTCCGTAAGATATTTGCGCTGTGCAACGAAACTCCTTGAAGATATACAGGGTTCACTATGGGGGCCTTTTAACCAAGGTGGACACTTTGGATTAATGGCAGGCTTTGGTGCAACCGGGGGTGGATTCTTGAGTTTAATTGCTCTGGGTTGCATGAAATTACAAGCTTCAGCGCCCAGGCTAAAACAGTCTTCTTCACAGTCCATATAAGCTTTGCTTTCCCGAAGGTCTGATCCTTGTTTGGTTGTCTGTTGCTGTTTGTTTGAGCTTTTACGCCTTGTCTCCAGAAAGCTGCAGGTCTTAATTGCTGGTACAGATATTCGCTCATCTCTGGAGGCTATGATGTCTCCGGTTGGTGACCAAACCTGTCGGCTTGAAATGGCAGGAACGGGTACCAAAAATCTTGATTCTGTTTCCACAGGAACGGAAGGGGTAGCCGTGCTTTGATGAGCCGTCCCAATTTGAACACCTGAAAAGGGCTTTGCCGTCCTGTTTGAAACCAAAGATCTTTGCTGGTCCATATGATGAATGTGTCTATTCATGTAATTGCCCTGCTCAGGATGTTCGTATATTTTCCTCATGTTGAACATACTGTTTGTGACTGTATGTCCCGGTTCTGAGTGTGCTTTTAAATGTAATCCTTTACTATGGAGCTCTTGCGATGAGTCAACTACTTCAATTTGTTTATGACGGTGCGCAAACATCAAAACTCCCATTCCTTTCGTCCCAGGTAACACTTCCTTTCCTTGAACACATGTCCAGTTTACACTTAAATTATGGTGCCGGTGATCTATGGCATATTCTTCTCCAAACTCAGACTCGCTCGTTGGGACAGAGTCAAATCCGGTTTCTTGGATTTCATCTGTTTCTTCTTCCAATCGGTCTTCAGCGTCAAACTTACTTTCAGCAGTGCCGTAACTCACAAGTGTGTACTTTTTCACCCGTTGCTGACGTTTTTTAAACAATAGCGCTCCCTTATTTTGGGGGTTCGGTGCGTCAGTCAGAAGGCGAGCAATTCGCTTGCATTTAGATTTGGTCTCCTCAACTCGTCTTTGTGATTGGCTTTCATCTTGAGTGATTCCTAAGGCAAAAACAGGGAGAGAGGATGAACATGTCAATTGAAGGGAAATTTGGATCACTCTTGAGTTCCATTAATTCACCACTGCGGTTTTTGCAAGATCTCGGCTCACCTTCACGTTTCATCCATGATTCTTATAATTGTTCCTTTTAAATGAAGCGAGCAAACTCAGTGCAAGCCACTGACTGATCGTAACGCTTCCTTTTCAAAAGCCCGCACTCTAATAAAAGCAACATATTCACTTACGGCAGGATCGGATGACAGACTGAGCTGACACATGTTGGTGTCCGTCAAACTTGGTCCAGGCCGAATGATATGATCTTATTTTATTCTTTTCCCAACTATCACTATCAAAGTCATGAGAATTTTGCCTGCAAGTTCTCCTCAAATCGGCTCTGCAATGCCTGTCAAATGAACCATCACCCTATGAGATCTGTTTTAAAGGCACTGTTTACTTAATTCGATTATGACATTTTCCACAAAAAAGATCCTCTGACTTGCTATAGTCCAATGAATAAATGCACATATTTCTAATATGAACAAAATAAACAACCCAGACCTGTACAGTTTTTCCTGTCAATCCCATCCAATGTCAAAAGGATTGTCAAAGTTTAAGTCAATGATCGATATTGGACTTACGTGTGAACCTTGCACCGCAGCTGTCTTGATTGGTGTCAGACTCTGAGTTCCACTTCTCTGCCTGATTAGCAGCCTCCTCTGAGATTCCAAAGGAGTCTGCAGCAGGAGGTGCCTCAATGCTCCCTCCTTCCTCTGAAGATTCAACCCCCCCCCCCTGGCCCTGCCTCTTACTGGCACCTAGGGGCTCATCAGTGGCCAGGGTCGAGGCTGGCGTCATTTTAGGCTCATATCCAAGAGAGGAGGAAGAGGAAAGTGAGAGTCGCCTTGGCATTTGTCCACTGTGTGGTTTGTGGCCCTCTGATTTGGAGAAAAGTAAAGTTGGTGACGTTTCGATCATTCTTGGGTCATTAGGGTAAACGTCCTCCTCTCGGTTTGAATCTTCCTCCTCACTCAAATCAGACATGGGGCGTTGCTCAAGAAACAGCTTCGAGTCTTGTGATTCTAAAAATTCTGGGTACTCCGCATCAGACGTGATAAAAGAAAAACCCAGCGTATCCAAGCTTCTCTCTACATCACTGAACCCAACATCATCACAAGATTCTGTTGGGGAGTCAAGAACACCACATTCTTGTGAACCATCGGAGCCCAGCCAAGGGACAGAAGGGTCCATGTTCTCTGGTCCCTCGCCTTCTGGTTCCATTTCCGATTCACGTACAAAGTCCTGAGCATTCCCAGTAATACCTAAGAGAGAAGACAATCGGTGATTCAATCCTTTCGTGCGCCCTCTTAACAGATAACATGCTAAGCTGTCCACTGGAGTAACCACTGTCCTTGAAAGGGTTAAATTGTATTTATGATTTAAATTTTTAGGATGAAGTTGTTTCAACATTTCTGTCTTAGTAATTACTAAGTCACAGGGCCAGCAAGGGAGTGCAACTTTGCTGAGGCAGTTTCATTCAAACTCTAAATGGAATGGTATGTAATATCATGGGGGAAACGGCCTTCCCGTCCAACTGCATGCGAACATCAATTGGATGGATGTTCTCCAAGTTTCCTTGTTTATAAAGGGAGGCTTGCCGTCACCTTAACAAGTGTGGCTGCAGCAACATTTCCATTTATGACTGGAGGACAGTATTTGTTTTGTGTGATGAAATGGTATAATCCCATAACTGAAACCATTTTTTACATTGCTCAGTGGTGTTAAGCTACGATAATTAAAGATAAAATATGATAATACAGGGTGGCACGCTGGTTCTGTGGTTAACATGTCAACCTCAAAGTGTAGAGGCACCGGTTTCAATTGCAGCTCTGACCTTTGTGTATGGAGTTTGCATGTTCCCCCGTGCTTGCGTGGGTTTGCTCTGGGCACTCTGGTGACGTCCCACATTCCAAAAACATGAATGGTAAGCTGATTTCACATTCTAAGCATAATCACGTCAGTGAAAATATATTGGCAGGGGTAGTAGATCTAAAATGGGTCATGTAGTAGGGCTCACAATGATTTTGGTGAAAAATCATTGCCCATGGTTGTGGGTAAAATTCTGCCTTGACATTTGGCAAATATTTTATCAGCACTGAATCGGCAGACTCAGGTTCAGGGTTCAGGCTTTGCTAAAACGTGAAAACTGAACAGTTTCAACTCCGAATCATTAGTTTGCTCGCAGCTGTATTATAATGCTTATATAATGCTTTGTTAGCGTTACCATTTTGAGTAAGACTGTCTGTGGTTCATTGAATTAGGCCACTCCAACAGAAATAATACAGTCTCTTACATACTCTGTCACCCTATCTTCACTTCACACTTGGTTCCACATCATTTTACCACTCAAGACTTTGTTTGGTATATCATGAATTTCTGCTTCCAAGTAAGGCATTACTCTTGCCACAATTGCCCATCTCCTTAGCAGGAGGCAGTGGGCCTTTTTGAAAACATTCGTGATCTCTGGGTCCAAGGTATGACCTCCCTTAAGGATTGAACTCTCGCTAATTAGATGTTTCCATGGTATTACCTTAGTCAACGAGGTGATGTGACGTTTAAGTATGCGGGAGCAGGATTCAGTAAAAATTGAAGTTCACGGACATCCACCAAACTCTTTGTGGAGTTGGGGGTTACCAAGAGGGAGCCTGTTCAAGGTTTAATTTTGTTCTTCCTGATTAAGAGACGGTGTTGATGAATATAGCAAAACACACACTAATTAATTTCGATTTTCATAGAATGTTTTTTAAGCAAACAAGAAGAGTATTGATGTCATGTTCCTGTTGGCGACCGACGGGTGGCACTTTCGGCCCCGCCTGCAGCTGCACAGGTGTTGGTCGTTTTAATCAGTGGCAGTTAAAATAATAATAATAATAATAATAATAATAATAATAATAATAATAATAATAATAATAATAATAATAATAATAATAATAATAATACATTTAATTTCTAAAATGACTCCCGGCATGTTCATTCAGTGTCGGGTCATTGTTTGTTTCACCCTGTCAGGCATGTTTCAGCTTGTCATATTATTACTCATGGTTATGTTTGATACTTTGGACTTTTCTGTTCTGATGACTTTGATGTTTTAGATTTTGTTCCTGCTGACTTTATTTTAATACAATTAATCAAATACATTTACAAATAATCAAATACACCCTGCCCCTTTGCCTGCTTTTTGGGGTCTACCACCATCACGAGCTCGCAAATCGTGACAATTAGGAGAAAACAAAATTCAAAATACACTTAAACAATGATGATAACCCCTCCAGAACATCAACCCACAACATGAAATGTCATTGCTCAGTTTCATTGTATATGTTTCCTACGTAAAATATATGCATGTGTTTGTACGGTATACACTCAGTATTTATGTGTATTCATAAATTCATGACAAACTCCCAGATCCATCATAACCCATTGCAAACTATGGAATTTTTGGTGTATGAGGACAGAACTGAATCAAATATACTATTTGTACACAGTACGGTCCACTAAGAAACATCAACTTCCAAATTGCTACTTACAATTATTCATAGTTCCTTTTTCATCCATGAAATTACTCCTTGTCTTTCATACGTTTGTATCCGGTTCTGTGCTCTTTAATTCCTTCTTGTTTTAAGGCCCCAGATTGAAATGTAGAATGCAGGCATAGAAGAGACAAATTAGAGTGAATTACAGATGTGTTGGTCATCCACTGACCAGCTGGAGTGCCGCTTTGCTCCTTCTCTCACTCTATTTATAGAGCAAGAAAAGGTGTCGATGCTCTCTTGGACACAGCTGAGTTAGCTTCTCACATGGCTCCTGTAAGGGAAAATCATGGCCTTAACAACAGCATATATAGACATATTTTGTTTTATAATGAAATATGTATTGGACTTTTAATAGGGTAAAGAGTGTGCATAAAATCTGTTTTTTACTCAAAATATTTCTGCTTTCTTTGACTGGATTTACATACATGATTTTGAAATAGATCCCCGTTTACAAATTAGAAGATATCAATCAATGAAAGGTTTCTTCAGCCGTCATCTGTACTTCTTTTATTTATTTATTCGGGAATTGAAAATATGACGTAGAGCGACATTCCCGAATTTGTTCGGGTTTTGTTGATGAAAAGGTTTCTTCAGCCCTCATCTGTACTTCTTTGAAGGTGCCGGACGTTTCGCTTCTTATCCAAGATGTTTCTTCAGCGAACTAAAGTTTCACTGTTAGTGTATATACCTATATATCCCTACTGTCCAGACGTGGCGGTGCTGGACTCTGCTATGATAGGTCCCTGGTCTCAGGTTGGGGGGAGCAGAGGACTACTCCCTGCGGCTCCACTGATTGCTTCTATTGTCCTGACTAACGACTGGCCTCATTGCCCTATTTGCCCTGGTATCGACTCATCAGCATTACTAATCCTATGTTTCGTAAGATTTCCTAAGATCCAAATTGAACCTCACACCACCATATCGGTTTAGTGAAGGATTTAGCTGTTTTATAAAAATTGCTTCTTTTACTTCATGTTCTTTTGCTAAGATTTTAACCTCATTGTCGTCAAATGAGTGGTTGCTAGCTTTTAGGTGCATATATACTGCCGATACGACTCAGAGCTTACACAGACGAAGAAGATATCAATCCTGATTTGAGCTCTCAATGGATTATGTCACTGACAAAGACAGGAATACTATGATGGATATATTTTATTTTGGACTGGGGTGCAGTGTTCGATACAGAGGATCACGGTATTCTTTAGGCTCATTTTCAGCAGCACGTAGACATCAGCGATAGTTTTCTATCAGGTTTTTGGGCAGACATAGACATTGGTTTTTTTTTAACCGAGGCTGCTCTGAGTCATGCTCTTCCCCACAGTCGAATGGTGTTCCACAGGGTTCAATAATTGGCCCCTTGTAGCTCTTTATTTTATTTGCTGCCTCTCGGGTCTCATGGTATTGTCTTTAAATGTTATGTGGGATGAAAGTCAGATCCACTGAGCAAAAAGGACACTTTCCCCTTTGGCAAAGTCCTCTCTGTCCATTTCTACAAATTGCTTTAAACACATTTTTATTCCGTGTATTTTGTCACAGCATGGGGCTCTGCATTTTTTTGTCTTTTATGGCGTTTACTGTTTATATATTGTTTTAACTGTATTTGTTTTTGTCTGGGAGGTTTTTATTCCACGTAGAGCAGTTTGTATGCAGCGATTTTATTACTGTATTCTCCAAATAAAGTTAACTTGAAGTTACGTGACGTAACAGTGAAGTCAGGCTGCACCAACCACACTTCACTAAAATGCAGAAAAAAACACACGGTTAAGAGCATTTGTAATTATTAACACTGCAATGATACATTTTACCATGCTCAGGGCAGAGCACAATTTACTTCTATGCACCTCATCTCTGTGACTGTGGAAGTTATCAAACATGAAATTTGACAATATACTTTCCGAAATTGGTGGTGTCGGGAAATTCCAAATTAGGTTGATCTTAATCCAGGTCATATCTCGAATTACTTTGCCATGTCACTTCCTGCTGAATAACTTCATGGCGGGGGTTCCCTCTCACCACTGCAATATCAGCACATTGGATAACTTCAATATCTCGAATTTAACTTCGGAACAGAAGCTGTCTATTGGTATTCCGACAGAGATGGACGGCAGTCCGAGCTCCTGTTTAATGTTTTCCAAGCCTCGACATTCACATCCGTTCAACATCAGTGAAGACTCATCGGTTGTACAGTGTCAAAACGGATGGGTGTATGACAAAAGTGACTTTAAATCAACTTTGGCAACTGAGGTAAGTTAAATTTTCTTTCGTTTGTAGTCAGTTTTCGTCATATATTTTGAGGCATTTCATTTATGGAGCTGGTCTACAGCCGTAATCTGGTTACATTAAGAAATTAAACCCTGCATATGCGCAGGCAGGCACCTGCCATCAGTCAAAGGGAGGAAAGAAACAAGAAAATAGTCGTGTTGTTTTCGCCCCTATGGAAAGTGCAAGGATGTCCAATTGATTACACATTTTTGTTTCTTCGCAGTGGGATCTGGTGTGCCGCAAGAAAGGTATGAACAAAGCAACGGCCACCGTCTTCTTCATTGGCGTTATGTTCGGAGCGCCTTTGTTTGGATATCTGAGTGACAGGTAGAATGAACTCAACTCTGATGTGTCACGGAAACGATATTACGGTAAATCAAGAGAATGCTTTTTATTTTTCTGATCAGGTTTGGCAGGCGGCGGCTTCTCTTGGTATCCTATTTGACAACCATGACATTTGCCGTGCTAAGTGCGCTTTCCACATCCTATGTCATGTTTGTGGTTATGCGTTTTTTCACCGGGATGTCCATATCTGGGATCAGTATCGTCTCTGTAGTTTTGAGTATGTTAAGTCACAATTTTTCTTGAGGGCTGATTGTGGTCCCCCCCGTCATTGGCTGACTATGCAGTCTTACTGAACATGATCTTCCCAGATTTAGAGTGGTTGGGTGCAGAACAGAGGACTCTCTTTGGTGTAATCTTCAGTATTGATTGGTCACTCGGAAGCTGCGTTCTGGTTGGAATTGCATACATGGTAAACGAGTGGAGGCCCCTCATTTTGGCCGTGACCTCACCCCTGATTTTGGCCGTGGTTGCCTGGAGGTATTCAAATATCAGACCTGCTAATGTGCCTGCAAAAACTTTGCTGGTGATGCCATGTTTGTGATCTTCAGGTGGCTTCCGGAGTCTGGGAGATGGCTCGTGGCCAATGGGAGGTTTGATGAGGCCCACTATTACATTAATCAGTGCGCAGAAATGAACGACAGACGCAAGTGCATGGCCAACATTACCCCAAGGGTATTCTTGTCTATGGTTTTACTTTGCTTCAGTCAGCGTGGACATGACCTTGATGCAATCATTTGTGTGGTGGCTTTGCAGACCTTACTGGAATCTGTCGACACGGACACCGCTGACAAGAAGTACACTTTTATTGATCTTTTCAAAACGGCAACCTTAAGGAAACTCGGCATATGCCTTGGGATTGTATGGTAGGTTCAAGTTTTAAACAACAACCGACGCCCCGGACAAGTTGTGTCCATAATTTGTAAAATCACTTCAAATGACTTCTACTGAGCGTACTTTACAAAGATTCCACGGCATATAGCTATATTTTACACTTTAAGACTCACGCTGAATATTCAGGAAGTCTTGTTTTCGAGTTGATGACGATGCCTGATGTGACGTCACGTCTGGAACGCTCCTGACTGAGAAAGCGACACACAATGCATTTTGGGTACTTCGTTTGGTCTGAAAACTTCCTGTTGATCCGTGTTGATGGCGAAATTAGAAGGAAAACACATAAATAACGCGATGGTGAATCGTTGTGTGTTGCACCAAGACTACTATTTGATACTAGTTGACACAAATTCCCAGCAGACAAATCAGCCCATTTCCAATGGAGTTTGGGCGGCATCTTGTGCATTCTTTGGGACGCTATATTGGAGTCAAATTAATACGGGAGGACTTCTTTAATCGATTGCAAACATTTATGCTTTCCTCTTCAGAACTATTTGAATCATATTCATAACTGGATGAGTAATAAGAAAGCATATTCTCCAAATCTGAAGCCATTGTTTTGATTCTAGAGCAAGGAAAGACGTCCTTGCGTGACGTCACAAACAAGGGAGCGGGACTGAAACTTGCATCGTTTTTTGGAGGATTTCGTTGATATTGCCTTGGCCACAGCGCAAAGGTTGCAGCTTCGTTGAAATATTAAGACCGTTAGTTTTACATTTCGGGAATCACTAATGAAATACGATGTGTTAAATAGTGAATGTGCAAGGAGAAGCCATGTACAAACAGTTCTGGACTCTGGACAGAGCCAGCCTCGAACTTCTCAATGTCTGACTTAACACATGGATGTCTTCAAGTATTTTTATTTACAAATGTGTGCAATTGTATCAACATGTAAGGTAGAAAGTTTTTTTGGATGTGTTCAAGATTTAGAGTGCACCGTTTGATACTTTTTCTTTCCTTTTTTAGGTTCGGGGTTGCATTCACTTACTATGGGATAACCCTGAATATCACCGGGTTTGGATTGAACCTGTACCTCACTCACTTGCTATTTACATCAATCGAAATGCCAATGAAGATTGGCCTTTATTTCTTATTGGAAAGTATTGGGAGAAGAATGGTTGAGGCAGGGACATTGTTGTCGACCGGTCTCTGCCTTTTCATCAATATGTTTGTCTCAAAAGGTTTCTGCTTCATTTTTTTGTGAGTCAAGGATATCATTTTACATTCAATGTGTCTTCTGGTTTAATCTTTAACTGTCCCTCAGATAAGTGGATCATTCGTACCATTGTCGGAGTTCTAGGAAAGTCCATGTCGGAAGCATCGTTCACCGTCATATTCTTCTTTACAATTGAACTATATCCCACAGTTATACGGTTAGTCAGTAACAAACTTAGTCGACCATTTGTACTCTTCCAATCTGGTGCTGCATTACACAAACCTCTTTGATCATCCAGACAGAATGGCGTAGGCTACACTTCCTTTGTGGCGCGATTGGCTGTGTCCCTATCCCCATTGATCATGCTTCTTGAAGATGTGTGGCATCTCCTACCCTCTGTCATCTATTGCGGAATGGCTGTCCTTTCCGGTTTAGTGGCATTACTCCTAACCGAAACACGAAATACCAGAATGCCCGAGTTCATCGAGGAAATTGACAAACCCAGGTAAAGTGGTATAATGCCTCGTGACACTTGACAGCATACTCAGCTTGGCTTGGCTCTACTCATATCGCCACTTTTTTCTATTGGCATAGCTAGTCGCTAATTTTGCGGTACTGGTCAGGCGAAGTTCCTACCATGCCGAGCTGATACCGCATGGGTCCACCATGTGATTGAAACATTTGAATTTAGAATTGAACAACAGAAAATGACAACCAAATAAACTAAAATACAAAGGCGCACATATGCTAATGTTAGCATCCTCTTTTGCTGTGTATTCATATTGGACACATTAGTCTGTAGTTGACGTTTTTACTTCTTGGGGGTAATTTTAACACAACAGAGGCACGTTGAAAAGTAAACAGTATACTGTTTTTCTCCTCCATTGTTGTTTATTTAAGCATGTAGCATGGTTAATGCTGAATAGGTTTCACAGTTTGCCACTGTAATGTTAATAGTGGAAAAACAACAAACGTCTCAAACGACAAAGTAGTAAGATGAGCTGAACTGAAATTTTCTTGCGTGAAAAGACTAACCAATGTTTTGTATACATTTCAGGGAAAAGATAATCAGGGGAAAGAAGATCTAATGAAGGGGGGGGGGGGGGTGTAGCGTGGCCATGTCATTTTTGGCTTGCACAAGAAGACAAAGAATCTTGGAGCTGCAAAACTGTTTGGCAATAAAGTTTTAAGATACAAGAACTCTGGTGTTCATTTGGCAGCGATAATGTGTCCAGTCGCTTTATAGTTCGATTGTTACAAATCAGTTGACAAATCTGTGAAAATTATTGCAAAATGAGGAGTAGAAGCTTTTTATTTATTTAGTTAGTTAGTTAGTTAGTTAGTTAGTTAGTTAGTTAGTTTTTATTTGTGTACTCTTGTTTTTATTCACACAACTAGACAAACATGCCCATTGTGGATGTTTTCCATACTTAATAGTTTGAAAAAAAATCAATAAACTACAAAACACATTGTACCTTTTTTGGGGAAAGAGGTAGTCATTTTTAGGGAATTATTTCACAGGTAGCTGCAATGTACAAGTGTAGTGGGATTAAATACCTTGATGACCACTGACAAAAATACTTGATAAATATTTTACAATTAAGACCTTTTTTTACATTTATTTTTTATTGTTATTTTTTTAAGAGGGTGGAGACAGAATGTATGCATACCCTGAATCCTTTTTCCTTTTCAGGTTTTATTTATTTATTTATTTATTTATTTATTTATTTGTTTGTTTGTTTGTTTGTTTGTTTGTTTGTTTGTTATTAATTTTGGGTCATGTGCATAATAAAAGTCATGATAATACTAACTAAATTATTTCCCTTTTTCCTTCACTTTTACAAAAGATATAAATACTCCAAAAATTTTCTGAGTATTCTAAAATGAAAGTCCAGTAGTAGTGAACCTTCTTTTCAAATGTTACAGTTTATCGGGTCTAATGCATCAATTCGACTTTTGCCTATGAGGACATCTCCACCACACCCGATTTAAATGAACAAGCTTGCTGATGAGTTGATCAGGGGTATTGGAAGAGGGAGACGTCTAAAACGGATTGAATCGGTGCTCGCAAGGATCAGATTTGGGCAACTATGACGTAGGCCATCATACCTCAGTTTTCAGCAACATTGGTTCCAACAGTGGGCAATTTCTCATGTTATCATTATTGGTGCATGAAAGCATAAAAACATTTCAAATGAATGATCTGACAAGCAAAATATTCATACGCAACCAGTTTGATTCGTCAAAGTTGAGTTTATTGCTTGGTTTGACGCACAGTGAGAAAGAAATAGTTTGCCTGACTCATCATACTTGTATATTTTGGATATTGAAGTAAATTAGCTGTGATCACAGAAGCGATTCAATAAGAACGGACGGAAAGCTCTTTCACAAGTCAATAATTACATTTTTGGTTCAAAGCACATGTCGGTTAGCAACAGCTCAAACCAACAAGCATGTTCATGTAATATATAATTGCAGCAAAGTAGCCAGCCCCCCGACTGGCAACTCATTTATTCTCAAAATACTTGACTTGCCAAATTGTGTTAATACATCTTGCATAAAAAGACTGTCCTCGTAACTGTCCATTAACTTGGACTCCAACATTTTTCCCATTTTCTTTGTGGATCGTTCCACATTTCCAGTCTTAGGTTCATGATGAAGTTTGATGACCTGTTAGCAGAAGTGAACGGCTTCGGTCGTTTTCAATGTGGACTAATGCTAATTTTGGTCATTCCTCGTTTGATTTTGCCTTTTCATTTTCTGCTGAATAATTTTGCTGCATTTATTCCTTCTCACCACTGTAACACGAGTGCTTTTGATGAAAGAGATGCTTTTAGGGGTCTTTCCAGTGAGGAAAAGCTCACTGTCAGTATTCCAAGAGACGATGATGAAAGCTTTAGTTGTTGTCAGATGTTCGCACAGCCTCAATATCATCTTTTGCTGAATTCTTCCAACATCACAGTGATACCGACGGTACATTGTCAGAATGGGTGGGTGTATGATGCGTCCATCATGAAGTCTACCCTTGCCACAGAGGTGAGTCAGCTCTGAATTTCTCTATAAATCATTCGATAAAATGCTTACTTTTCTAATGTTTGACTCTACAGTGGGATCTGGTTTGTGAGCGAAAGAGACTGAACAAATCCACAGCCACTATTTTCTTCTTGGGCGTCATGTTTGGAGCGGCAGTCATTGGCCATCTAAGTGACAGGTCATTTTAATTTATGCCTGAGCTATTAACAGCTATGAATATGAAAAGAAAGTTAGCAACTGTTAGCATGATAAACATAACAGATTGCTTTGGTCTGTCTTTTAATCATTTTTTTTTCTTCTGGCAGATTTGGAAGAAAAAACATGCTGTTGGTGTCCTATCTGATCGCCTCCATTTTTGGATTCGGAAGTGCTTTGTCAAGTAGTTATGTCATGTTCGCAGTCATGCGGTTCTTTACTGGCTTTGGAGCTTCCGGAGTCAGCATTGTCAGCGTGGTTCTGTGTGAGTTTTTATACTCAAATATATATATATATATATATATATATATATATATATATATATATATATATATATATATATATATATATATATATATATATATATATATATATATATATATATATATATTTGAGTATATGTATCTTTTATATATATATATATATATTTGAGTATATGTATCCCTAATTAAATGGAGATTAAAACTGTGCTAGAAAATGAAAACAAAGATCATTATTCCATTATATATATATATATATATATATATATATATATATATATATATATATATATATATATATATATATATATATATATATATAGTTAATAAAAATAAATTTCCCCAATGTGGGACTATTAAAGGCTTTCTGATTTTGATTCTGAATTAGGTGTACTGGAAAAAATCAAATTCTCCTTCGCTGATCTGAAAATTAGCCAATGGAATAATGATCTTTTATCCTACAGGTACCGAATGGGCGGATATCCAGCATCGGTCTTCTTTGCTTATTTTATTAAGCATGGACTGGAGTTTTGGCGGCATGTTGCTCGGCGCGCTTGCCTATTTATTAAAGGACTGGAGGTACCTCATGGCTGCAGCAACCAGCCCGCTCTTGCCAGCAATCATTTTTTGGTGGTAAGGAAATACGATAGTATCAAGTGATTTTTATTGAACAAACTAACATTGTAAAGATTTTCATTGATGATGTTTGTGAATATTCTCTTTCATCCAAGTTCATTCCATTGTCATGGTGTTTAATCGACCACAACTGGATTGTTCTGGTTGTCTAAGAACCAGAACCATCCAGTTACGATTGATTATTCATTTATGTGTTTGTGCTGTCTATACAGGTGGATTCCAGAGTCTGCCAGATGGCTAGTAAGCCAGGGAAAAGTTGACCCTGCATATTTTTATTTATGCAAGTGTGCTAAAGTCAACGGCAGAAAGCAGTTTATGGATGAGCTAAAAGCTGAGGTGAAAACAGCGAATTTTGATGCACATTATTATTATTATTATTATTATTATTATTATTATTGCTTGTACATTTTTGTCTTTTAAGGAGTATTTTCCCCCTCTTCCAACTCCCACAGGATTTGTTAAAAATAACTGTGCTAGAAAATGAAAACAAGAAATATTCTATGTTGGATCTGGTGAGAACGCCGGTACTGAGGAGACTGACCGTAATTGCTGGAACTGTGTGGTATGGCACATTTCACAATAACTTTGTCATGTAACATTTTTTTTTGTTGTTGTTTGTTTTAACACATACCGTGGGTACAAGTTGGAGCGTTTTATGAGTACAGTGGAATCTTTGAGGTGGCACAGGGATGCATTTAAAATGGGACCAAAGTGAATAAAAAACATCCAGGGTTCTGCTGTTGGTCAGGGTATTGTCGCTGGATGCCGTAAATTAAATATATTCATTCAGTCATTTTTATGTATTTATGTATTTAGTTAGTTATGTAGTTGTTTGTTTATTTATTTGTTTGTTTGTTTGTTTGTACATTCATCCATTTTCCGGACCGCTTTATCCACATTAAGGTCGCGGGGGTGCTATAGCCTATCCCAGCTAGCGTAGCTAGCTAACGTATCTAGCTAGCTAGCTACCTATCTATCTACCTATCTATCTATCTATCTATCTATCTATCTATCTATCTATCTATCTATCTATCTATCTATCTATCTATCTATCTATCTATCTATCTATCTATCTATCTGCCTGACTACCTGCATGACTACCTGCCTATCCGTCTGTCCTCCTGTCCGTCCGTCCATCTCACTCTATCTACTCGATCTATTTATAATTTATAATGTACAGTATTTATTAATTTGGTAAAAGTCCAGCTTGTTATGTCTTTAACTTTCTAGATTCCACACAACCCTGTTTTACGACACTGCTGTGACGTCATGTGGCAGTGTGGCATATACTACACACTGTATTGTGATTTTACCATTGGGAATAAATGTGCTCCTCTGTTCATAGGTTTGGAGTTGCTTGCAGTTACTACGGCATCAGTTTGAATGTCTCTGGCTTTGGCTTAAACATTTTTGTCACACAGTTGATGTACGGCATCAGTGAAGTCCCTGCCAAAATTTTCTGCATTTTTTCAACTGACAAATTTGGCCGAAAGGTTAATCAGAGTTGTGGACTTCTTTTGACTGGATTGTGTTTGTTTTGCAACATGATTATCCCGTCTGGTAAGTGACAAGGGTGGGAAAATGGAAAACGTTTTTCAGTGGTCTTAGAAACCTGCTTCTTAGATGTCTTCTTTTCAGATATGGCAGCATTTCAAACAGCAGTGGCTGCGATGGGCAAGATGTTTTCCGAAGCAGCTTTTACTATTTTGTATTTGTTTACAATAGAACTGTACCCGACAGTATTGAGGTCAGTAAAATACGATCCAGTAATCCCTCGTTTTTTGGGGTTAATGGGGACCAGGACCACCCACGATAGACAGAAATCCGCAAAGTAATGCCAGGGTTTTTGTCATTGTCACTTAAATTCCAGGACCCACAGAATATTGAATTTAAGTACTAGCTAAACATTCAATACAGCATTAGACACCTTAGAACAGGGGTCGGGAACCTATGGCTCGTGAGCCATATATGGCTCTTTTGATGATTGCATATGGCTCGCCGATAAATATTTACATATTATAATACATATTGTCGTTTTTCGTCGTTCATTTCCCGTTGGGGCTGCAGTTGGCGGAAGGCGCAATTTTGATTGGATGACACTGACCTAGAATGGCCGAAAGCTTGTTGATTGGATGATAATGGCTGTCATGTTGAAACATGTAAACGGCCCTTTAAATGAGCCCAACTTGTGCACTTCAGCCTGAATGCACCGGAGCATTAGAGGAGAGAAAATGTTCTGATTCTAATTTGCAATGAAACAATACCATCGATGAAACAGTCGAATGTCAGTGACATTTTAACAAGCCCCATGTTAACGTTAGCATCAACATACTTCTGCGAGAAGTAGATTGCAGATAGCAAGTGTGGAAGCTTATGAGCCGTGTGCAGGCTAGCTAGCAGTAACTTTGCCCCCGGACCGGCAAATTGAATTTCATTCCGATCGTTTTCCTGGATTTTTACCAAACACGAGGAACGGAAAACCATTCATGTTAACGGTGAGTACTATCACAAAGTTATTTTAAATAATACATTCTGATATTTAATTGAAAAGTGGCCGCGCGTGCGCGCGCACGTGAGCGTTTGTATGTGCGCGCGCGCGTGTGTGGCTCTCAGTGAAAAACATTTCTAAATATTTTACTTTTATGGCTCTCTTAGTCAAAAAGGTTCCCGACCCCTGCCTTAGAACCATCAGAAAAGAAGTTAATTCCTAAATTATATGGGTCTGGAGTTATATGCGTTGAAACGAGGGCAGCTGTCCAAAATACATTGCAATACATACATATTGGTTTATATAGCACTTTAACAACAGCTGAAGCTGTAACAAAGCGCTAACATGGACAAAAGGCAAATGCTGCCCCCTCGTGGGAGGGAAAAACATTGCCAGAGGTCTGACCATTGCTTTATCCGCACCCATGCATGAAAAACACAACCTGAACAAATTCAGGAATTGCACTCTATGTCTTATTTTCAATTCTCAAATACATTTGTGAATGGCAGTGAATGAGCTAAAAACATTTGTCAAAATCATGGGAAAGCTTGCATTTTAATTCTCTTATTCTGAAGGTACACCAGTAACTCACGTTTGAAAGAACATGCAGTGTGATGAGAATTCCATGAGTGCTAGTTGAAGGGGTAACTGAAAGAAAGTTCTGGGTTCTTATTTGTTGTCACAGACAAAATGGTTTTGGCTTCTGTTCTTTCCTTGCCCGTCTTGGTGTGGCAGTATCACCGCTGGTGGCTCTTCTTGAGGAAGTGTGGGTTGGTTTACCAAGACTCCTATTTGCCTTGATGGCTTCCGGAGTAGGGTTGTTGACGATACTCCTTCCTGAAACACATAATGCCCGTCTCCCAGAAACAATTGAAGATGTGGAACAGAGCAAGTAATTACTCTTAAAAGTCTTACGGTCATAGTTGGAATTATATAAATGACAAATAAAGTGTCCTTTGTGTTTCAGAAGATCAGACTCCACATCTCCCATGAATGCTGCACCATAATGTTTGCAATTGCCATGAAACACCAAAGAAAACACATTCAGAATACTCCTCTTAGATTATCTAAGAGAAGTATTAGTATCGGGAGTTATCTAAGTTCGATAACTCCGAAGATCACACAGCATGGGGTTGCGCTGTCAACTGTTTTGCTATGCGAGTCAATAAAAATTCCAAACAACAAATTGGTCGTATGATTTCCCAATCTGTTAATAAATGTTAATATAGTTCCTGATGGAGCTATCACAAATTTCTGCGACAAATATATTAATTTACTGAGTCAAAAAAGGCCCTTAATTTACACTGACTTGTACGTGCAATGCAATTTAATGTCCACCAGGGAGAGCCGTTGAAATATTTATGACTGAAACGTGAAGCTGCCAAACTTTTTCCTATTTAGTTTAGCGATAATAATAATAATAATAATAATAATAATAATAATAATAATAATAATAATAATACATTTCACTACGTAATTATCATTTTTACAATCGGATTCATTTAATGTCATCACAATATAAATTATATAAATTATAAATTCCATGCGCATTCTGTCACACTCGAAACAAAATAAAAGAGACAATTAGAAACGCTCTGCAACATGACAAACAACGGCGACAGCATCTTCCACTAGACCCGTAGTGCCGGTTTTGGTAGCGATTGAAATATTCTACAGCCAATCACAGCCTAGTATTATCCTCCCCTTGAGCCAATAAAATTTCATATTTGGGATGTAGGCGTCACCAATGTGACACCTTTTTTGAAGGCGGCAAGCGTTTGGTTGAGAGGCGGGTGCCGGATGGTGGAGTACCACTGATGAGAGAGAGAGCGGGCAATAAAGAAGGGACTCTTTTTAGCTCGCATTGTATTTCCAAGCGGATACTGGTAAATCCACGGGAGGATTTTCTTCACCTGCTCGTGTGGTAAGTACGACAAGAAAACCCTTAATGTGTTTTTCCCATCGTTTTATGAAGCCTTGTCGTTTGGCTAGTAAGGGTGTGCGTTTACTGTAGCTAGCGGATTATTGTGCTCGTGACTTTTCAATGATGGAGGACCTAATGCTAGCCGGCGTCGCTACCTTTCAACAATACGGCTTAGAGTAATCTTTCCCTCGATGTAGTCATGTGGAGTAAAATCGTTTTTTCGTTCGCAAGTGAGGATTTGGAACGGTGCGGTCATTGTCCGCCTTGCGTTTATTTTATCTCCACCCAGATGTCTCTTGAGCCGCCCACACCCATGATTCGGTCACAAGGCGCCCTCAAAAAAAGTCACATTTCCACCAATTTCAAACTGCTCGGCTTTGAGTCACTTGGTTATTTTCATGTAAGTGTGGCGGAACTATTTAAAGTGCACCTACGTTGTGTAGGACAAGTAAGTTCGTGAGGTATGTTCATCTTTTGAAGCACTGGAATTGAAAGCTAGCTGATTAGCAACTTGCAGCATTTTACAAATGCGAGCTCGGGACTAGGAAAAATCTACGTACAATTGAATCCCGTTGAAATGCATTGACGCCCATTGAAATGCATTGAGGGCGAATTTCACCCCCCCCCCCCCCCACCACAAAAAAAAAAAAAAAAAAAAACCGCGAGTTTAGTTTCCCACTCCACCCCACAAATTTATTGCGAAACAATGGACAAGTGGCGTTCACTGTACGTTGTTATACCTTGACCTATGTACGTTGTTATACCTTGACCTATAAACGTAACTAGTTTAATAACTCACCCCCTGCCACTGCATCCCTAAACGCATCCTTGAATTGTATATAATACAATCTACTGAACTCATTCACTGCCAGACATGCAAAAATGTGTCCACTCCAGTGCCAGGGTTTTCATTGTCACTCAAATTCCAGGACCCACAGAATATTGAGTTTACGGATAACATAAACATGCTATGCAGCGTAAGAAACCTTAGACCAAGGTGTCCAAATCCGGTCCTCGAGGGCCACCGTCCCACATGTTTTCCAAGTCTCCCTGTTGCAACGCACCTGATTTAAGGGAACAGGCTCAATGGACACACCTGATTCTAATGATCAGATCATTAGCAAGCTCTGCAGGAGTCTGACATGAGCCTGTTTCCTTGAATCATGTGTGTTGCAACAGTGAAACTTGGAAAACATGTAGGATGGTGGCCCTCGAGGACTAGAATTTGACACTGATGCCTTAGACTCTCTTCTTTCAGCAGAAAAAAAGTTAATTCCTAAATTATATGGGTCTGGAGTTATCTGAGCTTGAAATGGAGACGGCTGTTCAAAATACAAAACATAGATGTTGATTTATATAGCGCTTGAACAACAGCTGACGCTGGAACAAAGCCCTAACATGGAAAAAAGGGAAATGCTGCCTCCTCGTGTAAGGGAAAAAAACATTGCCAGAGGCCATGGCCAGCGCTTTATCGGCAGACCCTGCAAGAAAAACCCAAACCCGAACAAATTAGGGAATGGTGCTCATGTCATTCTTTTCAATTCCCAAATACATTTGGGAATGGCTGTGAATTACTTAATGACAATGCAAATAAATGAACTGGTCAATCTCCACAAACTCCTGATGTCACTCATTAGGCCACACACTTAAAGGACAACCGACGCCTGCCGACAAGTTGTGTCCATAATTTGTAAAATGGCTTCAAATGACTTCTACTGAGCGTATTTGACAAAGCTTCCACCGCATATTGCTATATTTTATGTTTTAAGACTCGCGCTGAATATTCCAGAAATCTTGTTTTTGAGTTGGTGACGAGTCCTGACGTCACGCCACGGAAGGAACGCCCCTGACTGAGAAAGGACACATTGTAGCAGTCCTTTCATCACGTCAATGCATTTTGCGGTACTTTGTTTGGTCTGAAAACTTCGTGTTGATGGCGAAATTCGAAGGAAAACCTAAATAACGCGATGGTGAATCTTTGTGTGTTGCACCGAACAACTATTTGATATTCGCTGACAAAAATTCCCAGGAGAAAAATTAGCCCATTTCCACGGAGCTTTGTCGCCATCTTCTACATTATTTGGGTGCTACATTTCTCTCCAGATGCCTCAAAATGATGCGGAATAAATTATTTAATCGATTGCAAACATGTATGCTTTTCTCCTCAGAACTATTTGAATCATATTCATAACTGGATGAATAACAAGAAAGCATCTTCTCTGAATCTGAAGCCATTGTTTTGATTCTCGAGCAAGGCAAGACGTCTTGGCGTGACACCACGGACAGGGGGGCGGGACCTTCTGAAACTGGCCACTTCTGGTTTCAATTTGAAGTAGTTTTCAGACACGTTAAGTCATTTTTATTGGAGTTTTGCATTTGACTAAAAATATCATCCTGCGTGTTTTGGGTATTTTAGATGCTCTAAAACATTTTTCTGATGTCAGTTAGGAAAGAAAAAAGTGGTGTCGGTTGTCCTTTAACAGGCACTGATCTAATCGAATACTGACAAAACTTAGGTGCTACATTTGTCGTCACGCTTTCTTAGTAGTGTTATATTTCTAGTGTTGCCTTGGGGCATACAAAGTAGGTCTAAGGGGATGCAGTGAACCACAACAGCCACACTGAGCCCCCTCCTCACTATTATTCCGTGACCTGACCCACATTCGTGTCCCACAGGCGCCTGCTGGCTTCAAGCATGGGACCTGCTTGTGGGTTCGACGTCTCCCAGCATTCGTCAGTCGATCTTGTCCCACATGACTAACGGGCTCACTGCCTGGAGAGGTTCTTCCTTCTCAAGGCAGTCATATTGCATCATCTAACGAGCCCTTTTCCACTATGTAATTGCAGAATATTTCTTGCAACTCTTGTATTAAAGACCTTAATCCTAACAATGTGGTGTGTTAGCCTGCTTTTAAAGTTGGCTTCACATAGACTATCAGTCAGAAGTTTGCAAATGTCTTCAAATTCAAATGATCCCAAACATTCTTAAGAGTTAATGGACAACCGACGTCACTTTTTTGTTTCTTAACTGACATCAGAAAAACGTTTTATAGCATCTAAAATACCCAAACACGCAGTATGATATTTTTATTCAAATGCAAAACAAAAAAATGACTTAAATTGTCCAAAATCTGAAAAAAATTGAGCTGCGTATTGGGCATTTTCAGAAAGTCCCGCCCCAGTTTGTGACGTCACGCCAAGATGTCTTTCATTGCTGGAGAATCAAAACAATGGCTTCAGATTTGGAGAATATGCTTTCTTGTTACACACCCAGTTATGAATATGATTTAAATAGTTCTGAAGAGGAAAGAATACATGTTTGCAATCGATTAAATAATTGATTCCGTGTCATTTTGAGGCATCTGGGCTGCAATGTAGCGTCCCAGAAAAGAGGCACAAAATGGCGACCTCCTTTGGCCACCTCTGTTTCCACAGGCTGATAAATTCCTTATATGGAGCTTGGACGCCCTCTTCTGGCGGCTTTTGGGTGCAACACGAGGTTTTCAGAGCAAACAAGTACAGCAAAATACATTGCCGTGATGGAAGGACTGCTACAATGTGTCTTTTTTTCGGTCAGGGGCGTTCCTTTCGTGACGTCACGTACGGACTCGTCAAAAACTCAAAAACAAGACTTTCTGAATATTCAGCGCGAGTCTTAAAACGTAAACTATAGCTATACGCGGTGGAATCTTATTAAAATACGCTCGGTAGAAGTCATTTGAAGCCATTTTACAAATTATGGACATAACTTGTCCGGACACGTCGGTTGTCCTTTAAAGAAATTCAAGATAATAATGCTTGATCATTCACAGCTGTGAAAGTAGAGTCATTTCAGGTCACAAAGCATCATCCACTGAACTCATTCACTGCCAGACGATTTACAAATATGTGTCCACTGCAGTGCCAGACTTTTTGTCATTTTCACTCAAATTGCAGGACCCACGGCGTAAGACACATTAGACTCTCTTCTTTCATCAGGAAAAAAAACAGTTCAGAAATTGTATGAGTCTGGATTTATCTAAGCTTGAAATGGGGGCAGCTGTCCAAAATACAATACATATTGGTTTATATAGCGCTGTAACAACAGCTGAAGGTGCAAGAAAGCGCTAACATGGAAAAAGAGGAATGCTGCTCCCTTGTGAAAAATAAACTTTGCCAGAGGCCATGGCCAGCGCTTTATCGGCACTCAAGCATGAAAAAACAAAACCCAAACAAATTCAGGAATGGCGCTCCACGTCATGCTTTTTAATTCCCGAATAAATTCAAGAATTGCAGTGAATAGGCTAATAAATAATCTCCAAAATGTGCAAATCTGTTATCTGGGTAAATGGTACTAATTTGAAGAATTATAAATCATACTCAGTTTTGATCACCATTTTTTAGTTCACTAAATGATACCATTAATATGTTTTTATATCAATGCCCTAAATACCCGTCTATAATTCTGGGTTGTTTTAATTGATGAATTGAACCAAAATATACTGTAGAATTAGGTCTATTTCCCAAATTTGGCTGGTACTGAACATAAATAAATAGGCCATATTCCCTTACCTCTGATAAAACTCACCAAAAGTCTGATTAAATCAAAATAATCATGAGCGCATGTGGGCTGGGATTGAGGTGGAAGGTCTTCAAGATCTGTGTGGGCATGATGTCCACACAGACTTCAATATGTATGAGGAATATATTGTGTGAAGTGAAGCAGAATGATTACATTTGTGTCATTTAATCCTAACATTTGCTATTTTCAGTATTTCCAGCCGTTAAAAAAAAGAATTCGCAAGAACTTTTGTGACCAAATATTGGACTATTCCCCCCTCACTGTTGTTAGGTCATTTTCTCCCACAAACCAGCACACAAATCTTGTACAACTCATGATATTTTGTTATCTCGTCCTCAGGTGGCCAAGCGAGGTGTTCTGCTTCTGGTAGCTGCCAAAAAATGTCGCAGAGGAGTGGGCAAGATGACCCGGAGCGGTACCTTTTTGTGGATCGAGCTGTGGTCTACAACCCAGCATCGCAGGCCGACTGGACTGCCAAGAGACTGGTATGGATCCCGTCTGAGCGTCACGGCTTTGAGGCGGCCAGCGTCCGCGAGGAACGTGGCGATGAGGTGGTCGTGGAGCTGGCGGAGAACGGGAAGAGGGCGTCCGTCAACAAGGACGACATTCAGAAGATGAACCCGCCCAAGTTCAGTAAAGTGGAGGACATGGCAGAGCTTACATGCCTCAACGAAGCCTCTGTACTACACAACCTTAAGGACCGCTATTACTCCGGCCTCATTTATGTGAGTAGTTTATTCTTATGGTGGGTACCGATGTATAGTGATGCCAAAATGAGGCATCATGAAGCAATGAGGCTTTCCCTCAAAATGGTTTGCTTTTGGGCCAATGCATCATGAGGCCTCATTTGTTCCACTGCACCATCATGTTGAAAATAAATGTCATGACCGAGAGAGTGATTAAAATCCTACCATGGTTTTGATGGGCTCAAAATGTATGGAAGAGGATTAGGGGAAACAAAGTAAATAAAATAAAGATGGCAGGATTCTCACTTTTATCTCAGAATTCAGACTTTAAAGAGAGTCCTCACTTTAAAGTCAGAATTTGGAGATTACAGTCTGGATTCTGAGAATAAAGTCAGAATTCTGAGATAAAATCGAGAATTGTGCCAACTTTTTTTTTCTTTGCTAGCCCTAATCCTCTTGCGTAAAAATGGCCGGGAGTTGTGATGTGAATGAATGCACGCGTGTTACTTAAAAGAATAATTGCTTTGCGTTAGACATTGACACATAAACAAGGAACAAAACACTCCTTTCATTCATTTTTGGTGAGGGAAAGGTGTTCTGTTGGTGCCGAAGTTCTTTCGACAAAGTTTACATTTCACCTTTTAATATATTAGCAAGTAGAAGACATTAAAACAAGGGATACAACATGTTGTCACTGTAGTTTACATTATTTGCACTGGTTATTGTAATTTGTACCTTTTTGGCAGAGATCTGCTCAAAATGATGAACGAAAATCAGATCGAACAACATATTTAATGAATAACTAGTTTTCAAATCTGAAGTCAAGAATAATTACTGTTATTGTGTTTTACCTGGGACAATTTGAAATTTTGCTTTGGACTTTAGCAAGCATCTCTTAACATGCTTGATTTGCTTTCGCGGACCAAATAAAATGAGGTGGCGGGCCACATTTGCCCCCCGGGCCTTGACTTTAAAACCTGAGAGATTTTTCAACCATGTATATTGATATTGGTGTCCGTTTCCCTACATTTTTACTAAAGCTGGCAAATCTCAAGAAGAGGTCTCAATGCACCCAGATAACAACTCCCACTTTTCTCATTTCACGACTGCCCGCATCTTTCCTGAATCTCTCATTCACTGTTTTTCTTTGAATATTCCCTGAAGCATGATGTGCGGGGGTTGGACTCTCATTTCAAAGTTAGATGTATTAACTCCTCTCAGAGAAACAAAAAGCTTATATTTTGGCAAATTTACATTTGGAATGCGAATTACCGTCTATATTATATTTAGAAAACGTTTATATATTTTTATATTATATTTGGAAACCTGTTTTCATTCATTGATGGTGCGCCTTATAGTTCGGTGCGCCTTACATATGGAAAAGGTTTGAAAAGCTACCTAGCTACCGATATATTAGCTATCTGGCTGGCTGGCTAGCGAACTAGCAATTAGCTATAATGCTCTCTAACTAGCTAGCCATTAGTTATCCATTAGCTAGCTGGCTAGCTTTTATCTATTTGAGTTACTTTTGGGTTGAGTGAACGCTGTCGCTTGTGGCTTCCGCTGCGCACCCACAGAAAAAACCTATCCTGTGACTGTAAAGTGACCTTGAGAGTTTTGAAAGGCACTTATAAATGAAATTTATTATTATTATTTACTATTTACTATTTAAAATGTTTTGTTTTGGGGCTGACTGATTGCAAGGGTGAGAAAACACTCAAATTTAGCCATTAATTCAACACTACAATTTAGCTTTTATTGTTTTGTTATGTACACCATCTTACAAAATGAGACATTTCAAAATGAATATCCATGCTCAATTTATTTGTAGTATTCTTGAATCTTTAAGTGGGCTCTTATGAGTTCCCTCTCAGTAGGCATGCTGTCATCATGTCCTACATTAGCTGTCCAAGTGATTATGATCCACTTAGTGACATGCGTGCCTGGAATAGACCAGTCTCGGAGCTCGTGGACACAACCACCTGAGAAATCAAAAAAGGCATCACACTTTTTTAGCTGCACTATGGTGACTGTACAAGCTTGCAATGGACCAGAGCTGAATTTAAAAATAGATCAGTGTGTTACCAAGCATTTTCAGGTTCAATCTCATGTTTACTTGTTCATCAAATTAAGAGAAGTCCATGTCAATCACAGTTTGTCTTCGTTCAAAGAAAGTATTCGGTTAACGGAAGAGGTATTGGACTTGTGGCGTCACCGGTGTGCACCGCAGCTTTAATGTCCTTCAATTCCTTGATCTCCTTGATGTGCGTCTCACCCTGACGCATATCACACGCTTGAAAATGGTATAAAGGCAGCTGTCGTGGGACAAAGAGAATCAGACTCATCTCGGACTCACAGACTCAAAGAGACTTGCAAAGACCCACACAGGCACGCCCGGCTCAAGCTGGGCGTCGGACGGACGTCACGGCACGACTTGCTCAACTCCACGCCACGATCAAGCTCACAGCGTCACGTGCCTGGGAGATCTGACAACGAAACTACTTACCAATAAAGAGAACCATCAAACTCTTTAGACTCCAGACGTATTGATCCACTTGAGGAACCTTTGCTGAGTCACATTCACATAGGCCAAACACTCGCACACACAGCACAGACAGTGCTGCTTTAACCCTACGAGGCAAAAAAAAATCAAACATATTCGATACTCGCCTTGGGGTTTCATGCAATAACTGAATATGATGTAAACCCACAGAGTTTAGTTACGCAGAGGCCCCGGGTTTCAAGTTTTGTGTAAACTTGGTGTTGGAAGAGCTGTTTATTGTCAGTGAATATACAGAAATGATTGCAAAGCATTCCTAAAACATTTATGTGAGTATTATGATTGGCATTTGACTCAGCATGATTCAGACTTCATCTTAGTTTTACTCCCTGGTGCTTTCTACTATCTTTGTGATTGCTTTATTTCCTGTATATGATAATTGTCCATTTTAAGTGCTTTGTTCCAGCTTCAGCTGTTGTTAAAGCACGATATAAATCAATTGGTATAGGTAATAGGTGTTTTTATATTTTATTCCCCATGTGCCTGTTCGGGTGGTTGCCCTGTCGGGCATCGGAGCTCCCCTGCTTTTAAGCATCAGTGCAGCTGTTCAAGAAGGTTCAGTGCAAGTTGGTTTTATTGATGCCACTCTGATGTATTATTGAATGCTAGCTGCTACACGTGCATGCTCATCCTTAACCGGCATTGATGTTGCAGTGTGTACGATGACTTTTATAGTAACTTGGCATTAATCCCTTTAAGTAGTGACTATATATTTATTTGATCCTATTTATACATTTTAAAAGCTTAATCAATGATAGGAATTTAAGATGCATGTGGGCTAAGGAGTCAACTTATCAAGAACAGATTGTGTTCAATAAGCTATTTCTTTTTTTTTTTTTTTTTGCTCAGTTTGAGGTTTTTCAAGTGACACTTTAGCCAACTGGTGGGATTACACACAGCACCACACAAACTGTTCACTTTGGCACATTTCAAATTCCACAGTTGAGTTTTGTTTTTCTAAGAAACAGTCCATCCTTGCCTCTTGAGATAAACTGTTTCTTAATATTTTTTTCACTTCACAAATATTTATTTGTATATTTCCCAAAGTACCAAGAGCCATTTAAATGGTGTCAGAATTGCTCTAGATTTACCATAATGGTGATGAAATGAAATGTGCATTGCGTCGAAAGCACGTGTTACAAAGTCAAATCTGGTCCGTCACGTTATTGTATTCGGCCTGCAAAAGCAAATCAAACTTGTGACATTCCATGATACTTGCTAAAGTTCAAACCAAAATTTCAAACAGTCACTTGTGAACCACAATAACAGTCATTATTTGGATTGGATTGGATTGGATTTGATTTGCCTTTATTAGTCTCACAGTGGATAATTTTTTTTTTTTCTGACTTCAAATTTGAAAAATAGTCATCAATTTTTCGTGCGCTCTGTATGTAATATGTGGAGGGCATTAAACATTCTAATGCTTCCCCAAATTGATAATAACCCCCGAGAGAAAACCGTAACTACAATGTGGCCCATGACAAAAAATGAGTTGGACACCCTTGGTCTAAAGGGTCGTAACAATTATTAATAGTAATGAATTGAATTTCAGTGTACTATAGTTGGACAAAAAAAAAGATGAATGCTTTAGTGGCTGATGTCGTGTCATGGCTGCCCGTCTCGGCGGCCAAACTCTAAGAAGGCCGTTAATCCCACAAATACCTCCTGGGGGTCCACCGTCAAGGGCAGCCATCTGAGTCATTCCTGTCTCCCTGCTGCCTGTGGTCGGGAGCAATGATCCGTCTGTCTGGCTATGTGCCCACTGTTGGGGGTCGATGAGGGGCTACTGTGGCATATTATTCGTCTAGAAATTAGTCGATGCCAGCTAAAATGGGTTTTGGATATTAGCATGATTAGTTATAATGGAGATTTCAAAACAAGACAGATGTCTACAAAGTGCAAATCTGCTATGCGGCATTAGTTATTATTTGCTTATATTTAGATAATTTACAGTTCAGAGTTTAAATTAACTTCTTATTGTCAAGGAAGTATAGCGTTTGCTTCTTTCAATGTTGCTGTGCCGATGACCATTTTCTGTTTGGGAGTCTTTTACTGAGCGAGTTGCTTGTTCTGTAGCCACAAAGGGACATAAATATTCTTGTGCCGGTCCCAAGCCCGGATAAATACAGAGGGTTGTGTCAGGAAGGGCATCCGACGTAAAAGCTTGGCCAAAAAAAAAACATGCGGATCAAACCTCTAAAGATGGAGGACACTGATTTGCTGTGGCGACCCCCTTGAAGGGAAAAGCCGAAAGGAAAAGAAGAAGATTGTCAAGGAAGATTTTTGTGGGTTGTTCTTGAATCAAGACCTTTGATCCCAGTCATTGATATGTGATTGAAATAGCCTTAATCCTGGGCCGCCAGTGTCTACTGGATGGTGTCATGCACTCTTGACTTAATGGAGTGTTCGTGGATTAAGTCCGCTTTGTCTGAAATTGGATGTCTGTGCACAGTATTATGTCATATTATTTGTTATTTAGTTTTTTTTTTTTGTTTGTTCTTTTGACTTCAAGATGGCGCCGCGAGAGTGGCTGCCTTTCCAGGACCTCATGTATTTTGTTTTTCTACTTCCATTCCTTTCATCACTTTGCTGCTGTGAAATGTAAATTTCTCCACTGTGAGACTAATAAAGGCAAATCCAATCCAATTATATCTAAACATCAACTGTGGATTACCGCATCAGGTTCACTCTGATTTTGATCACTCGTTAATAAATATTTGGGGAGAATTGCCACATTTCATGAAGTAAACTTCAGTGCATTTTTACTTGTACAAACAGTCATCAATATAAAAGCCACCGCAAATAAATATACACCAAAGTCTAATGGCCACTGGAATTGCATTAAAATTTACTGTTTCCTTTGTGTTTCTTTTACTAGACATACTCTGGCCTCTTCTGTGTAGTCATAAATCCCTACAAAAACCTTCCCATCTACTCGGAGAACATCGTAGAAATGTACCGTGGCAAAAAGAGGCACGAGATGCCTCCTCACATCTACGCCATCTCAGAGTCTGCTTACAGATGCATGTTACAAGGTAAGTTGGCTGCTCTCCGTTTGTGTTGTGCAATAGGGCCGTATTTAATCAAAGACACCATTTGTCGCCAAGATTTGATGTACCAGAACTGGAAGTGATCGTAACTTCAGATGATGTCACAATCATTGTACTAAAATGAGTATATAGTTTTTCTAAAGAACTCTTTCTCATGATTCACGGTTACTGGCACATATGTTAACTCCTTAGCATATGCATCCAAGTAACAAATGGCCTTCTCAAACCACATGACTTTTTTGTCGTTCATGAGAGTCGTCCTGTCGGTCTTTGAAATAAATATCTGTGCCTAGGACTGAGCAAAATGTCACACAGCAAGTACGTCACTGAGCAGATCCCGCCCAAAGATTCAGTCCATCGGTGCAAATTGCTGGGCATGGGACCAGCAGCTATCAGTATTGCATTGGATCAAAGTCATCATAACTGAGGCATTATGTGCATGTGAGGAAAAAAAAAATCAGAGAGAGAGAAAGAAACCATGGACCTGTTTCTGGATAGCTGGGTGAAGGTGGTATGAACTTTCTACTGTCCAGAAAGCAGCATGACTTGAAATGCTCCTTATACTCTCCAATATTTCCCTTTTTGATCAAGGCACTTTTTAAAGATTGTACGGTGTGATGTGTGCACCCACGATCAGTTTGGGTATATTGATATTGTATGTAGCTGTATTGCATCAACACATATTTACAGTACAAGAGTCCAGTTTTGTGTGTGTTTTTTTTTCACATGTGATTATTGAGAAGCCTTACAGAAGTCAGTAGGAACGAGCGGCGATACCTCTCCTTCTTGCAGCAAGGTGTCATAGTCTCTGGGTGAAGGAGCTACCCAGTGCTGTCAGGGTGGGCAGGATGGTGTGGGAGGAGCTGTCCATCATAGCTTTTAGTTTAGCAGGTGTCCGTCTGTTGCCCACCTCCATCAGAGAGTCCGTCGAGCAGCCCAGGACAGAACTGGCCCTCTTGACCAGACACTCCAGTCTTTTCCAGTCCCGGGTGGTGATGCTGCCTGACCAGCAGACAGTTCTAAAGTGGATTGTTGAAGTGACCACAGAGTCATAGAAAGTCTTGAGGAGTGACCCCTGAACCCCAAAAGACTTCAGTTCACTGAGTAGGAAGAGGTGACTCTGTCCCTTTTTGATTAGGGCACTCGTGTTTGCAGTCCAGTCCAGTTTTTTTTTTAGAGTAACACCCAGGCACTTGTAGGAGGTCACCCTCTCTATGTCTGTACCCTGGATGTTCAACGTTGCAGGTGAGGATTGTTTCCTGCAGAAATCCACAACCAGTTCATTTGTTTTCCTGGTGTTGATCTGGAAGTGATTCTGCTGGCACCAGTCCACAAAGTCCTTTGTCAGTCCCCTGCACTCCCGATCGTCTCCCTCTGCAATGAGGCCGACAATAGTGGAGTCGTCAGAATTTCTGAAGCTGACAGGTTGGAGTTTTGTAATTGAAGTCTCAGGTGTAGAGGGTGAACAGGAATGGAGCCAGGGCTGTCCCCTGCGGCGTTCCAGTCCTGCAGAGAAGCCTGTCCGACTCATAGTTCTTTACCCTCACGTACAGTGGCCTGTTTGTGAGGTAATCTGTAATCCTAAATGTGAGGTGGTGGTCGATTCCGGCATGCCGCAGCTTGTCCCCCAGTAGATTGGGCTGGATGGTGTCGAAGGCACTGGATAAAATCAAAGAACATGATCCTCACCGTGCTCCCAGCATTCTCCAAATGCAGCAGTGCCGAGTGGAGGAGGGAGATGATGGCATCCTCCACACCAATGCTAGGCTGGTAGGCAAATTGTAGCGGGTCCAGTGATGAGCTCGCCAGCGGTCGCAGGTGGGCGAGGATGAGTCTCTCCAGCGTTTTCATCAGGTCAGACGTCAGTGCTACCGGTCTGTAGCTGTTGAGCTCCTATGGGTGGGCAATCTTGGGCAATGGGACATCATGATGTTTTTCACAGCTGTGGAACTCTGGCGCATCGGATGTTTCAGACGAAGCGGCAAGATAAACAAAAATTGAGACATGTCACGCTTTTTTGTCATTGTGTTTATGAAATCCAGACACCTCAAAGCCACTTGTTGAGTATTGAACACTACGCGGCCTATGACACGTCAAGACGAAACAAAACATGGTATGAGACTCTAGTTTTACCCACGACCGGTCTGTCGATTCAAAATTATTAGGTTGACCAGTATTTTAGTGTGGTTATGCAGACTCTGCAGTATGCAGACTCTGCAGCTAAACACCAAGACTGCTGTTATTTAGTTAAAATCTTTTGTGGTGACTCTGACCACCTTAAAATAGCTCTATTGATTTTACCTCTTTTGACTGGGAGTCCTTTCCACTGAATTACATTTTCAAACGCCCTTGTAGTTGCCAAACTTCACAACTCTTTGAGTGAACAGTGAGCGACTGGGCTCAGAACACAAGAAGGTGACCCCATTGTGCCCGACAGTTAGCCCTTTGTGCGACAGAGATAGCTTACAAATGATGCTGGTGACAAAACTGGACCACCCTGTCAACCCTTTCAGCCTTCACAGCTTGTCAAAGTAAAAAAGCATGACCTATTTTCATTACTTTTCTGAGTGTTTCATAAAGGACAACCAATGTCACTTTTTTGTTTCCTAACTGACATCAGAAAAACATTTTATAGCATCTAAAATACCCAAAACACGCAGTATGATATTTTTATTCAAATGCAAAACACCAATAAAAATGACTTAAAGTGTCCAAAATCTGCAAAAAAAATTGAGCTGCGAATTGGGCATTTTCAGAAAGTCCCGCCCCCAGTTCGTGACGTCACGCCAAGACGTCTTGCATTGCTGGAGAATCAACACAATGTCTTCAGATTCGGAGAATATGCTTTCTTGTTACACATCCAGTTATGAATATGATTCAAATAGTTCTGAAGAGGAAAGCATACACATTTGCAATCGATTAAAGAATTTATTCCGTGCCATTTTGAGGCAACATTGGGGGGAAATTTATCACCCAAAAAGAGGCAGAAAATGGCGTCCAAGCTTCTGTGAGGAATTAATCAGCCCGTTTCCACAGGCTGATAAATTCCTTCCATGGAGCTTGGTTGCCTTCTTCTGGCGGCTTTTTGGTGCAACACGAGGTTTTCAGACCAAACAAGTACAGCAAAATACATTGACGTGATGGAAGGACTGCTACAATGTGTCTTTTTTTTTTTTTTCGGTCAGGGGCGTTCCTTCAGTGACGTCACATACGGACTCATCACCAACTCAAAAACAAGACTTCCTGAATATTCAGCGTGAATCTTAAAATGTAAAATATAGCTATATGCGGTGGAATCTTTGTAAAATACGCCCAGTAGAAGTCATTTGAAGCCATTTTACAAATTATGGACACAACTTGTCCGGGGACGTCGGTTGTCCTTTAACATTATACATCAGCAGTCTAAGCGACATGTTTTTATTTGACTAATTTAACATAAACCTTGCCATTGAAAAAAAAAATTCAAGGTCTGATATTAGACTAAATGTTTACCTTAACTCATTCCCTGCCAGACGATGTGCAAAAATGTGTCCACTCCAGTGCTAGGGTTTTTGTCATTGTCACTCAAATTCCAGCACCCACAGAATATTGAGTTGTAGGACTACATAAACATTCAATGCAGCGTAAGAAACCTTACACTCTATTCTATCATCAGAAAAAAAGAGCTAATTCCTAAATGAAATGAGTCTGGAGTTAAATTAGCTTGAAATAAGGGCAGCTGTCCAAAATACAATGCAATACATACGTATTAGTTTATATAACGCTTTAACAACAGCCGAATCTGGAACAGCCCCTTGTGGAAGGGAAAACTACATTGCCAGAGGCCATTGCCAGAGGCCATGGTCAGCGCTTTATCGGCACCCAAGCATGAAAAACAGAACAAATTCAGGACTAACAATCTATGTCAGCGGTGTCAAAGTAATTTTTTGCCGCGGGCCACATTGTAGTTATGGTTTCCTCTCGAGGGCCGTTATGAATTTGGGAAACCCATTAGAATGTTTAAATCCCTTCAAATATTACATATAGAGCACACAGCAAATTAATTAATAACTCGTTTTCAAATCTGAAGTGAAGAATAATGACTTTTATTGTGGTTGACATTCAAAAATGTGAAATTTTGGCTCAGATTTTAGCAATCATCATGGAATTTAACAAGTTTGATTTGCTTTCGCGGGCCGAAAAAAATGATGTGGTGGGCCGGATTTGGCCCGCGGGCCTTGACTTTGACACCTGTGTCATATTTACAATTCCAGAATAAATTCGGGAATGGCAATGAATGAGTTAATACTGAACTCTCAGTAAATGCAAAGAAAATATTTGATCCACTCAACATTAATACCCAACCTACACAAATGTCATACTTCATAATGGTTGCAACGAGAGAAATGCTGCCGAGCGCCACTATCCTTACTCATTTTACCGCTGTGTTTATATTGGAGTGAACAATGTAGTGCTTATAAAAAGAGGTTTGTCGGTTGGAGATTAGTGGATGCCAGCAGCTACTCTGTACATTGGCCCAAAGCATCTTCAGTAACCTGATTGATATTAGCGATTATCCAGTTTGATAGTCGTTTGCATCAACAGATGACATTTGGAGCTGTTAACAAATGATGTTGACTGACGCGAGTTTGAGCCTCACGGGCATTCGTTAATTACCCCGAATGTACATTATTGTTTTGCCCACCAAGGTTCTGCTGTGGTGTTTAATGAGCTCTTGCCAACCCCAAATAGCGTGTATGCCGACCAGTAAAACTTAATGCACATCTGATTTTGATTACTGCCCTCATTTTTCCTCTTGATATGCTATCACTATATGAGTCATTATGGACTCCGGATGTGATTTAGGAAGAATAAAAACTTGTTGGAAGATATCCTGTCCGCAGTTATGGGTTTTAAGCACAAGCACTGCTTGAAGGATCCCGGCAAAGGATAGTGGGCCTTTGTTTTTAGTGAGAAAATCTCCCTCCTTGCATCCCACTGGTTTCAAATTATTTCTATCAGCCATCTTAGATGTGTGCTTTCCAAACGTATAGCCCCGTGATAAACATTCAACGACAGCTTCTTCATGATACTGAACAGTGTATGATGTGACTCGCACAGTCAAGAATGTCTGATAACATGCTTGGGAATGTTTATAATAACAGAGCATACACCAACAATACAGCTTTGCTCCACCTGGTTGCAATTCGAGGACACGCTAAAAGCTTTTGTGCCCCTTTGAACTAATAACCTAAAAGATTCACCTTCTGGAAACAAAACCACACACGTCGTGCAGGAAATCTGGGAGATTTTCACCACATGCAGCACATACATAGACAGAAATAGCGCTAGACCGGTGACTGATATTAGCCCATGCAACTATACTGCTGTTTCTCCAAAATACTCTGGAATAGAAGTGATGAGTGCAACTGTCAGATATTCGCTGGACACTGTGAACAAAGGCTCGAACACAGGAAGATTGTCTTTTACTGCCGGCAGGGGACGTAGCCATTCATGACTGGCGTCCAACTTCTGCAGCCCTCTGCCAAGCTATTCATTGAGCATATATGCAAATTGAAGTTATACATTTGTAAAACATAGTCTTTTTGATTTGATTACCACACCCCTGGGCGTCCTATGCACCAAGAACTATAAAACAACAGAATGTAGACATTTTAATGGGTTGTCCTTTCCATGAACTGATAGATTTGTAACCTGGCTAATGACCTCTTCCTGTGTAGGAGTTGACCAGTCCTAAATTCGTCCGAGGCCAGATCTCCAACATGATGATGAGAGTTTAACAGGCTCTGTTTATGCATCTCAGATTGACCCCAGATTTTCTGTGCTTTCATTGTGGGCCTTCTAAGAATGAAACTTTTAAATATGATAACTTATTTTCTGTCATCTCTATCAGCAACCCATGCGCCAAGCTGCTACCTCTGTTTTCTGAATGTTAAAATTACAATACCTGAGTGTGACTTTAGAGATGTGTCCATTGGTAATACCCACCAACTCCAGAATTCAAGCAGTCGTCGATCACAAATAATTGACCAAACATATTGTACACCAGATTACTTTCGATCTTGCCAAATGAGTTTATTGTTAGCTTCCTGCTCCATATAAACAGCAAAGCAATAAAATGAACACACAAAGAAGCTTGTACGGCATTGCGGCAAGGACCTAGTTAGTCCTAGTTCACCGAAAACCAACATCTTGATCGACATGTGAAGCACCTCATGGACCTGGTGCATATAGTTAACATCCATTTCAATAGTGAATTTATTTTTTGTACAAAGTTTTCAAGTTACAAAACGCCTCAACAGGAAAATGTTGCCTCTAGTTAGGAAAGAAATTTCAAAATGTATTTATTACATATTTTTTTGCATTGTTTATTTTTTTTTTAATTTTCATGACTGAATTTTGGGGGGCCTTGGAACGGCATTGGGAATTAAGATGCGTCTCAACCTACAAGATTTTCTCGAATTGTTTTTGCACGATGTACAGTTTTTTTTATGAAACTGTTTTGCACATTTACAGGATACAGTTGACATTTTTATTTTACTATGCTTAGAATATATTGTTTCTATCCTTTCACCCCATCCCCTTTCAAATTGCTGCTGTGGACTGCAAATTTCCCCATTGTGGGACAAATAAAAGTTTTCTGATTCTGATAAGTAAAACCAATTAATTTTGTAAATATCGTGCCTGTAAAGTGTCCGTGAGAGATTTGAAAGGTGCTTAAAAATACAATTGATTGTTATTATTATTGGAAGTACCACTGTACTTCATTGCAGAACCCAACCAGATACAAATTACTGACCAATTAGTTCTTCACTCCATATGCTAGACTGCTAGACGTGCAAAAATGTGTCCACTCCAATGCCAGGGTTTTTGTCATTGCCACTCAAATTCCAGGACCCACAGATTGAGTTTAAAGGTCTACATGAACCTTCAATGCAGCGTAAGAAACCTTAGACTCTTTTCTTTCATCAGAAAAAGAGTTAATTCCTAAATTAAATGGGTCTGGAGTTATATGATCTTGAAATGAGGGTGGCTGTCCAACATACAATGCTATACATACATAGCTGTAACAAAGCACTCCCATGGGAAAAAAAGGGAATGCTGCCTCCTTGTGCACATTGCCAGAGGTCTGGCCAGCGCAAGAAAAAAAGCAAAACCCGAACTAATTCGGCAATTGGCAGTGAATGAGTTAAGTGCACCCTCAAGTCTGCTGAGAGTGCCTCAAATGGATTATGACCAGTAGAACCCAAGTATGTCTTCATGTACACCTCATCAGTCACATATTTTTCCGTTGTCTCTTCTCCAGACAACTTTTGGCTCCGTTACTGCCTGTCACAAGTGATTTGTTAAAGAACAGATATGTTTATTAAGTCGTTATGCCTTTTCTTCAGTTTGCAGAAAGACCTTGATTGCAATTCAAAACCTTATTGGGTGAGTTCCTCATGCAGTATATCTCAGATTCCATAGCGGCTCTCCTCAAAAATGTTCCACATAGGAAAGCTAATGTTGAGAATCACAACTGCATGTTTCCATTTGTAAAACGATGGCTTCTACACACACCAGCCCAATCTCCCCTGACACCAGTGGTCTTTGTTATTTTGATCCCGTGTCAGTGGTCCAGTTACTTCTTTCCAGTACAAAGTGTTTCCTCATATGAGGAAGATGTGCTTGTTATTACAAGACTAGCAGTACAATTTACTGCATCGTCACATAATGATGCATTTAATAAAACAATCACAAGACACACACCATGGTCCTCAAAGACTGATTAAAAATAATTACTTACAGACGCTCCCCATCTTACAAACGAGATACGTTCCGAGCGATTGTTTATAAGGTGAATTTGTTTGTAAGATTCTTCAGTGCAATATTTTTCAATGGAATGTATGTTTAAGTCAAACACTGAACGGGGAAGTATAAAAGACAGACACTCTTAACAGTCGTAAAGTAAATTAACACCTACTGTAATAATAATAATAAATAATAATACATTCCATTTTAAGCGCCTTTCAAAGCTCTCAAGGACACTTTACAGTCACAGACCCTTGGGTCTTCAGTAAGCCATTACTGAAGCTGCTGGCACGTCATTACTGAATTACATGTCAGCAGCCATTACTTTTTGTTATGGATCCCGTCCTCCTGGAGCGTCAACAGGGAAGAGCAAGCCAATCGTAAGCAAGCTCGGCGTATCGGGGCCTGAACTCGTTGGCAACACTTCAGCATTGATTGGTCAGCCTTGGTGTCCGTCGCATAAACATCACACCCTTGAAAAAGGCGCGCAATACAAATTCTAACATAAAGCATGTTTGTCCGAACATTTTTCAACCCGCAAAAATGTTATTACGTACAGTTATTCGTAACTGGAATGTTCGTAAGTTGAAGGGTGTCTGTACTTTTTGGTCCTTTTTAAATGCAGCCATTTCAGAGTTTGGATATTTGATAACATGCATAAAGTGCTAAAAAATAGTCAGTTGGCTTATATAAACACGTATTGGAGTGGAAAATCAACGATGTCCTTGATTTATGTTATGAAGGTGGTGGGGGATGTTAGTGTATGGAAGTGAAGAGAAGGGATCCTATTTACCCCCCTGCGTCTGCATACATACTGATAAACAGCGGGTATATTTGTGGTGTTGGTGTGTTGCTACAGATAGTAATTTGAACAAAGAGGCTTGTTGTAACGGTAAGATACGACTTGCCTTTCTAAGGATTGTTTTCGGCATAGACTCGATTTTCAAAATCTTTTGAACCCCTGTCTAATATTTTTATCTTATATATATTTGTATAAATAATAATATATAAATACATATCAAGCAGATTATTTATTGGTTTTGTTTTGTTTTGTTCTTCTACTTCTACCTTTCATAATTTTGCTGCTGTCGATTGGGGATTTCTCCATTGTGAGACTAATAGGGTTTTCTAATCTTGTTTTACAGTAAAGTCTCGTTATATCGATATTCAAAGGAGTCCGAAAAAATATCGATATAACCGGGACTATCGATATATCCGACCCTGTTTGCATGTAATTTTCTCTGTGCGTGCATAGAAATAGTATCGATATAACCGGGACTATCGATATATCCGATATCGATATAACGAGACTTTACTGTATCTTAGATTTGTTTCTCATCAATGACTAAAATGTCTCTAAACTCATTCGACATTCTCCATTCAAACGGGTGTCGTCATGGCTCTGTAGGCGCTCTGATAAGGCCTTGGATTGGATTAGATTGGATTTGCCTTTATAAGTCTTGCAGTGGAGAAATTTACATTTCACAGCAGCAAAGTGATGGAAGGAATGAAAGTAGAAAAACAAAATACATGAGCTGCTGGAAAGGCAGCCACTCTCGTGCCGCCGTCTTGAAGTCAAAAGAACAAAACTAAATAACAAATAATATGACAGCACAAAGACAATATGACAAAACAAAGACACAGAGAGTCATTCATTCTTAAGCACTTTCTGTACATGAAGCAGTTGTAGATGAAAGAGGAGAGGATCAAAGTGTCTTTCCACCAGTGGATCAGGGACATCACGGTGGAATGTGTACGTCGACTACAAGCTAAATGTTGAAAGCAAACACGCAGCTGTATCATCCATTGACGAAAAGACATTGTCTCACATCTCCTGTCCCACATAAATCCGCTTCAATTCCAAGCCGCAACAGTTCCACATACGCATCGGCGCTCTGCGCTGACACTCTTTTCTTCTTATCGCGGGCTCCTCAAGCCATGCATCCAACCAGCCGCAGATTGTCCAACAGCACCGACCTTTCCGCTGAACAAAGCGGGACTGTGAAGATGCTGCCCATTACAGGCGCAAAAAAGCACAATGGCCCCAGAGCTGTCCAGCGATGACAGTCGAATGGCACCGACATTCATCCCAAATCAAAAACAGTACTGGCATATTCATGCTGCCGAAAAGGCGCAACTGCTCAGCAAAGTCTCCTCCTTAATGAATGTCGTGGTCAAAAATGCTGAAAAACAATCCGTATCCATTCCATATGACGCACAACAACACAACGTGACAAAAGAAAACACAAAACAAGACAAAAACAACAAAAAAAGCACTTCCTGACGGCTGCAGCCGAGCACCATCTTGGACTCCTATGTTGTTGTTGGATGCCTTGTTCTCTGTCACTGACGTTTGTACAGAATAGCAATTTGGAAAACGGGAAGAGAAATCTCAACTTTTGACGGTTTAGTTCCATGGCCACTCACAGCTTTGATGCATTAACTCAGTCCTCAATACTGGACTAAAGTGGAACCTGGAGTTGAACCAGCAACTGTTTAATTGCTAGATGCAACTGTTTAATTGCTCGTTGAAGAATTGACAAGAACCGCTTTCATTTTTTTTTCCGAAATACATCTTATGACCTGAATCTGTCTCATACACTGGATATAAATAATATGAATGCATTCATGTGAGCCCTGAGAAATGAATAGATTTTTTTTCTTTGCCTTTTTCAAACGGGGAGAAAAAAAACAACTGTAATGGCACAATTTCTCCTCATGTATTTGGGAGCTTTTGTTATGGTTCATTAGAGCCAAGGTTGAACATTAGACCAGAATTTTAAAATGTGTTTGCTGTTGGAAACAGTAGTCAGTAATGACAAAAAAAACATTCAGGCTTTTGGTCGATAGCAAACAAAAAAAAGGTCAGGAAAAGCCAACTAGAACATCTGAATTTTGTGGTTATTCAAAGTGGGAATTATTTGTTTACATTGTTTGTTATTTTTTTTGTTTGTTTTTGACTTCGAGATGGCGCCGCGACAGTGGCTGCCTTTACAGCAGCTCCTGTATTTTGTTTTTGCTGCTGTGAAATGTAAATTTCTCCACTGTGAGACAAATAAAGGCTCATCCAATGTAATTTAATAAACACGCTTACACAAACAAAGCATTATTAATCTTGATCTGATTTATTTATTTATTTATTTATTTATTTATTTATTTTACACCACGAAACCCTACCATTTGAAGTCGAGTGTGTAGATATTATATATCCACTGGAACTCCACTATTCAAAGATTGTATTTTTTTGGGGGGGGTGGGGGGGCTCTGACATTGAGGAAAAGGAATACGTGTGGCTGCACCCCTTTGACACACAATTTAACTTCAGGAAGTTCCCAGTCAATGCTAGGAAATCAAGATTACTACCCCTGATGACTCCCCCAGCTGTGTCCTCATTCAAATACCTTTCCGTTTTCCACATAGTCAGCCCTTCACCTCAAACTGTCAACCTGTCAGTGCTTCGCGACGCAGTATGTTGACCTATACTCAAGGCTGTTGGTGGAAGTGTTTCTCAAACTATTCTTGATTTACCAGTAAATTATATGATATAATGATATCTCCATGAACCCTTCTCTTTTTGTAAGCAAAATGATTTGGTTAGATATACATGCGAGATATTATTAAGCAGTTACTTTTCCAAAATATGCATTCAGTATATGATATGGATTTTTTTAACATTCTTAATTTGGATTCCATCGGTAATTCTGTGCAGATTTGAGACATGCCCCATACTTTCGTACTATTAGGTAAAGTGCAAGTTTTTGGGTGTACCCGGTGGTGGGTTGCTGTATGATTAACAAATATTGGATTTGTAATCATTTGTTTTTAGCATTTTGAGAATTGAATCTGAATTAATATTCATTGCAATGCAGTTTGTATTATATAAAAAATATGGATAGTATTCCGTTATTGTGCTTATTGGGCCGCCTGTATGCGGAAGTCACCGTTTGAAACAATACATATTTGACGTAATTTGTAGCTGTTTCCATGGGGAAAAGAAATACTTATTTCATTTAGCCATTTTGAAGGCGCCTGTAGTGCAATTGTGAAAACTGAAATCATACACTTCTGAGAATTGCTGCTTACACTTGAGCTCATGCTCCTGAAACTCTTGACACTATCAATCAAAGAGCCACTGGAGATAATCAATCAAAGAGCCACTGGAGATAATGCCAAATACTGAGACGGACCTTTATCTTTCTCCTTGTTTTCTGCAGATCGAGAGGACCAATCCATTCTGTGCACGTAAGTCTACATGCTGCATAGTCATAAAATAGGAACAATTACACACATGAATTGGAACGTAACAGGCATACAATTTGTGGCACTGAGTGGAGCAGTCAGTGTCGCGAGGTCAAGAGCGTTGCTCCAGGTCCTTGTGACATTGACCAGACTCTTGTTACTTGAAAGAAAAGCATTTCTGACATTTTTGTAAGCGAGCCATCTGGCTTTCCCACTCACAAGAGTGAAAATGTCTTCTTGCCGGTCATCTGCAAAAAGTTATCAAGACCTGATCGTTGCCATAACCTTGTCTGCTCTTCAAATTGATCCACGCGACTTATTTTGTACTTCTATTTTTACATTGGCTGGAAATGCCGAACTGTCTTTTTTTTACTAGCAAACATTTGCTGTCCAACATTTTGCATCACACAATAAATGCAACGCTGAACTGTACATATTTACGTTATGTGCACAGCCACAACAATTTTTTTCTGTATAATGACATGAATGGGATGTTGTTTGTCTAACTGCGCGCTAAGATCGGCCTGCAACCAGTTCAGGGTATACCCCGTCAACTGCCCTATGACAGCTTTGATAGGTTCCAGCACCCCCTGTGACCCTCGTGAGGGTAAAGCGGTTCAGATAGCGGTCGATGGATGGGTGGATGATTACATGTGGAATGTCACACCCAGCACTTTTACTTTCAACAAGTGATACATCGCCATTAATCCTCCACAATTATCTATGCTTTAAAGGACAACCGACGTCACTTTTATTGTTTCCTAACTGACATCAGAAAAACGTTTTATAGCATCTAAAATACCCAAAACACGCAGTATGATATTTTTATTCAAATGCAAAATACCAATAAAATGACTTAAAGTGTCCAAAATCTGCAAAAAATTGAGCTCCGAATTGGGCATTTTCAGAAAGTCCCGTCCCCATTTCGTGACGTCACGCCAAGACGTCTTGCGTTGCTGTAGAATCAAAACAATGTCTTCAGATTCGGAGAATATGCTTTCTTGTTACACATCCAGTTATGAATATGATTCAAATAGTTCTGAAGAGGATTGCATACATGTTTGCAATCGATTAAATAATTTATTCCGTGCCATTTTGAGGCAACATCGGGGGGGAATGGATCATCAAAAAAGAGGCAGAAAATGGCGACAGAGCTCCTGTGAGGAATTAATCAGCCCGTTTCCACAGGCTGATGAATTCCTTATATGGAGCTTGGTCGCCCTCTTCTGGCTCCTTTTGGTGCAACATGACGTTTTCAGACCAAACAAGCACAGCAAAATGCATTGACGTGATGGAAGGACTGCTACAATGTGTCCTTTTTTTCGGTCAGGGGCGTTCCTTCAGTGATGTCACGTACGGACTCGTCACCAACTCAAAAACAAGACTTCCGAAATATTCAGCGTCTTAAAACGGAAAATATAGCTATATGCGGTGGAATCTTTGTAAAATACGCTCAGTAAAACTCATTTGAAGCCATTTTACAAATTATGGACACAACTTATCCGGAGACGTCGGTTGTCCTTTAAGCGTATTTACATTGAGCCATACTCCCTCCCCACCACTCCCCCTTAGAGTCCAACACTATCTGGTGCATTTTTTTGGCATGTGCAAATTTGCGCCTACGGTTAGACACCAGATGTGATTTAAATCTCAAGTGTCCCTCAATTCTTTTTTAAGGACTTTAAGTATTTACGTTCTCTTTTTTTTTGTTTGCAACACCACAAAGGAAGCAGTAAAAAGCAAGCTCAACATTTAGAAAACCACAATTTGCCAAGATCGACCAAAGTGAAACTGCATGCTGGTCTTTGTGTCTTTGTGCTCTGTGTGTTTTTGCTCTTGTGGAGAGCAAGTCCGTTTCAGTCTAAAATGGATCTGCAATTGTGTACAGCTGCCTCTTCCTTATTTACATTTTTTAATGGCCTAGACACAGTTGGGGTGGATTTGTAGTTCATTCCCAGGACGGGGTTTTCCAATGCTTGTTTTGGGTCTTATGTTCTTTTTGTCTCTTTTTTTGTCCCTCACAGTGGTGAGTCTGGAGCTGGCAAAACGGAGAACACAAAGAAGGTCATCCAGTACCTGGCACATGTTGCCTCCTCCCACAAAGCCAGGAGAGACCAAAACATTCCCGTGAGTATGACCTGAACAATTGAAAAAGATCATCAATGAAACTTTACTATCGATACAGTGAGACCTTGGCTTACGAACTTAATTGGTTCCCAGACAGAGTGTGTAAGGCGAAGTGTGTATCCCAAAAAATAATTTCCCATAGGAAACCATTAAAATGAGAATAATATGTTCCCAGGTCTCCATAAAATGTAATTTTCAACTAAATAAGCCTTAAAACTACACACAACATATCTTATTCTCTGTATAATAAATGTGGTATTGTATTGTAATGAAAGAAATAAACTGTACTGTAAAATAAAGTCGTTTTATTTACCTTTGTGATGGTCGTTGATGGCTTGATGGAATGGCGTCGGAGGTCAGAGCGAATTGCTGTTTGGAAAGAGAGTCACATTCCATAACTGTAAAATAAAGTTTTATTTACCTTTGTCATGTCGTTGATGGCTTATGGCAGGAGAGTCACCTTCCATAAGGACTGTTGGTAACTCAACCTCTGGTGTGGCTTCTTTTCTTTGCTTCTTTGGAGACTTCTTAACATTTTTGCTGACTAAAAACCTCTTAATTGACTGACACCTGTTGCTTTTTGACTTGTAAGGTCTTACGAAACTGAGGCATCAGATTATCGTTCATCATGTTGATGATTCTTATAGTCACAGTCTTTTATGGATGGAACTGTTCGATAAAAGCCTGCACATCATTCCACTTTGCCAACATTGCCTTGATGCGCTCACTTGATGCTGCAGCCATCTCCTCCTCCTCGCCCTCAGATGTTCTCGAACCATCCATTGCTGGCTTTAAAATCCTCAATAAGCGCCGAACTTCCACGTTGCCGCATGGCGATATCGGAGTGAATTAGCCGTGCTTTCTCGCATAAAATTGCTTTACTCACGCTGTCGTCGGGTAGCTGCTTTTCATTAATCGAAATTAACAGAGGTTTTTCAACTTCTTCGATTGCCCGAGACCGTTGCTTTGACAGCACGGAAACACCTTTTGCAACAGACGCACCTTTGATGGCTTCTCTGTTGCAGAGGACGGTAGCAATGGTTGACTTAGCATATCCGTATATGGCCGCTAAATCATACAAACGCACACCTCGTTCGTGTTTTTCAATTATCTCCTTCTTCTCCTCGACTATAATCTTTTTTTGTGTCTTCTTCGGCTCAACACGAGCCTGTGGTGTTGTCTTTTTCGGTCCCATAACAGCAAAAATATCTGTAAAAAAACTCCTTGGAGGCATCAACGTTTGCATTCAGAGAAAGGAGAGAAAGGGGGTGTGGAAAGGTGGGCCGGCCGGCTGGGGTGCTTTTCGGCCGTGTGCTTTTGTGTTTTTCCGCTCAAGATTACTGCGCCAGCCGTGGTGGGGGGTGTGTATCGCGAAAAGTAGTGCTGATGCCAAGGTTTAATTTTCATAAATTTAACTTTCATAAACCGAAAAGTTCGTAAGGTAAGGAGTTCGTAAACTGAGGCTCCACTGTATTGAGTTTTAGGACTACATAAACATTCAATTGAGCATAAGAAACCTTCGAAATAGGAACGTGTCAACATTTTGCTCATGTGTTGCTAAATTATAAGTTAACTACTAAATTATATAATTATATAATATATAACTTTGCTGCTGTTAAATGTAAATGTCTCCCCTGTGAGACTAAAAGGTAAATCCAATCCAACAACAGCTGAAGATGGAACAATGCACTATCATGGAAAAGGGGAAATGCTGCCCCCTTGTGGAAGGAAAAAAAAACATTGCCAGAGGCCATGGCCAGGAATTTATCAGCATCCAAACAAGAACAAATTTGGGAATGGCTCTCGACATCATATTTTCAATTCCCGAATAAATTTGTGAATGTTAATTTGAGTTAATTATCTTCTGGGATTGTGTGTGTGCGATCTAACACTTTGCATTTTTTTTCATTTTTAACAAACAGCCAGAATCTCCAAAACCAGTGAAGCTCCAGGCAAGTCTCTATTTTTCATTATTACGTTTCATTTTATATATGTGTATGCAATACCCAAACAGTTTTTCACCCATATTGGTCAAATCTTATGATTGACACCAGTCAATAGTTAATTGGTGCTAAAAAATTAACTCATTCACTGCCAGACGTGCAAAAATGTGTCCACTCCAGTGCCAAGGTTTTTGTCATTGTCATTGAATCCCAGGACCCAGGATATTGAGTTTTAGGACTACATAAACATTCAATGGAGCATAAGAAACCTTAGAAATAGGAAGGTGTCGCCATTTTGCTCATGTGTTGCTAAATTATAAGTTAACTACTAAATCATATAGGTCTGGATTTATATGAACTTGAAATGAAGGCGACTGTCCAAAATACAATGCAATACATACATATTGGTTTATATAGCGCTTTAACAACTGCTAAAGCTGGAACAAAGCGCTAACATGAAAAAAAGTGAAATACTGCCACTTTATGGAAAAGAAGAAACGTTGCCAGAGGCCATGGCTAGCGCTTTATCGGCACCCAAACATGAAGAAAAAAACAAAACTTGAACACATTCGGGAATGGCGCTCTATATATTTCATATTTTCAATTCCCAAATAAATTCGTAAATGGCAGTGAATGAGTTAAAACATTCACACAATTGATAAATGGAATTTACTTATGTTCACTTTTTTGTACTGTCAGGCGCAAAACACAATTGTAAGTACAGTAAAGTCTCGTTATATCGATATTCTCGGGAGTCGGAAAAAATATCGATATAACCGGACTATCGATATATCCGCTCCTGCGGCATGTAAATTTTCTCCTTGCGTTCATAGAAATAGTATCGTAATAAGCAGTACTATCGATATAACCGATATCGATATAATGAGACTTTACTGTACTTTTTTGTAAGATAGCATGCACTTTCCAAAAGCTGTGACTGTTTTTCACATACATACATACATACATACACACACACACACATAGTCTATGTGAATGTGCCATGATGTCAAAGTGTTGTTTACTGGTTCCTCTTCCAAGTGTCATATAAAAACATTTTGTGCCGCCACAAGAATATTGTATCATGACATTCATGCAATGATTGACTTCTCATGAAAATAACACTTGACTCCCCTCATGTCCTACAGAGTGGAGCCCTCTTTTATGTGAGTAGAATGTAGCTTTTCACCTGATTCACCTTACTGACAATACAAATGGTGGGCGGGGCTCAACGTACTCTGCTTCCATCCACACCTTTGCTCTGAGAAAGACCTTTAGCGCTTTCATAAATGGTCTTAGGTTGTTCGATAGCTGCTTTTCATCTACATCCATTCACTTTCGGGTGGTTATCCTTTCATTTTGCGCACACTGATCGAAGGGAGCAGGATTTGCAGCAATCTCACCTGCCTTGCGGTCGCTTTATTAATCTACATGGCTTTACCAGCATTAATTTAATCACATTTACAGTGGAACCTGAAAAGTTGAATTGTTTAAATGTTTTGTCAGAATAATAATAATAATACTACATAACAAAACATAGTAACATATTTTGACATGAGCAAATGGTGACACAGCACCTTCCTATTTGTTGTTTAAGTTTACAAGGTGTTATGATTGTGTCATTTTAACATGTTAATAATGGTAGTGGTGAACTTTAATTTTCACTTGCTAGAGACTAAACAAATTTCTTTCTGGAATTTGTTGTGTTTGATATTTTTAAGGTTTCACTGTAAATTTGTTGAGACTAATATGCTACGAGGCATGGGCTAATTCTCGATTTGATGGTTTACCGTGGTGTAGAAAAATCTAGGTTTCATTAACTGCTAACAAAACAGTATTGAGTTGATTTTTTTTATTTTTTAGGGGGGACTTGTAAGCAGTACAGAATGTGAATGTTTGTTATCAGAGTTGTGTAAACCCTTTGCTTCTTTGAAATTAGTCACCTCCAATAATTTTTTTTCTTCTTGGGGAAAGCAGAGTAAATACAAATCTGTCTAAGATCTTTCATACAGGAGTGGTGTATCGATTGAAAAGGTTTCTTCAGCCGTCGTCTGTACTTGTTTGAAGGTGTCGGACGTTTCGCTCCTCATCCAAAAAGCTTCGTTAGTGAACTAAAATTGTGCTGGTAGCTCTGGTCCTATATATACAGGTAACATCCGATTTACGACCGGCGCGAGTTACGACCACCCATACTTACGACCACGACCGCCAGACTTTTTTTTTTTTTTTAATTCTACGCCTGCCACCGCTACAGCCAGCAACGCGACAGAGACAGAGGTCTGTGCTGGATGATTTATTGAGCTACAACACAAAAGCACTGGTCCCAAAAAGTAGACCAGCGGTATAATAAAAAATAAAGAATACCAAAAATGACGAGTGGGGGTGGCAATGGGAAACCACACAATGGCGAGAAGCAACCCGCACACGGTGGTGCAGAAATGGAACAATCCCAAAAGGATTACGGGATGTGTGGGGGGAGGCTCGGACCGAGCACCGAAGAGAAAGTCCAGGGGAATACAAAGTACAAATACAAGTTGACAGCGTCCCGTTTTCCTACCTGCTGTCCTGAAGAAGGAAGTGTGGAAGCCGGGAGGCGTGGCCCCGCCCGCAGCTGTCAATCCGAATGTGACAATATTGTTTATTTGCCGGAGCACCATTGCACAAAATGATGATACAAAATAACTGTTTCGTAACAAACGCGTACGACAATTTTCTACAGCATGACAGCACAGCAATCGGGGGGAGGAGGGTGTCCACCGACACCGAGGCGGAGTGGGTGGGATCACCGCGATGGCCTCACGGTCGGCGCCGTCGCCTCTTTGAGACAGGTGACCTCTTCTGGCTTCTCCGTTAGCAGGGAAAGCCATTTTTGACACCTCGCATGCGTGGGAAGCCGTGCAGATTTGGGTCAGCAGAAAGCGTGTGCGCCGACACAGTAATAAAGATCGATAATACAAAATATGAAATGATTAAAATGACACTAAAAGTTATAAGATTTATAAATGAACTGTCAACATTTTGGTATCTAATAGTATTCAATAGAAAACGTTGCTTAAAAACAACAGATTGACATCGCATACTATCCTGTCGTATAGGAGATGCCAGCATGTCGTCATTTGTCATGATCACGTGATCCTCGCGTCAGCCATTTTGAATGCTTTTCGATTTACGACCATTTTGTCGGAACGGAACCCGGTCGTAACTCGGATGTTACCTGTATGTCCCTAATGGGACCATCAGTAAAATACAAGGGTAATAAGCACAGATGAGGAGACCTTAGGGAGCAATAGGATAGAGGCGTTTTGCAAACAATTGTGCCTTTTTGCATTGTTGAATCATTTAAATTGTCCTAAAAATTTGGTGCCAGTTGTTCGTAGTTGTTTTGATATAACCCAATTACAGTAATCCCCCGTTTATCGCGGTTAATGGGGCCCAGCACCACCCACAATATGTGAAAATCCACGAAGTGGGTACGCGGGGGAGCAGCGTATTTCAAAAAGGTCGGTCATTTTACAGCTGTCATTTTAAATACCACGATACATTGAAGGTTTTTTTTTTTTACGCAATGTAATATTGACACTTGCCTGTTGTTTATGCTATGCTATCTAACTTGTAAGAACACCCCTGCGGCACTTTAAAATACACGGGTGCTTTGCTAATCCCCTTAACCCCTGCAGGGCAGTAGGCGGGGGACACCCTGAACTGCTTGCCAGCTAATCACAAGGCACACATAGATAAACAACCACTTGAGCTCACAATCACACCGAACGACAATTTAGACTTTAGAGTGTTCCATTAACCTGCCATGATCGTTTTTTGGAATGTGGGAGGAAGCCGGAGTACCTAGGGAAAAGCCATGCAGGTTTGGGGAGGACGTACAAATTATACAGTCAAACCGAGGTATTTGCTTAATGCGTAAATGAAAAAACATACTAATACCATTAGAAATGCCAAATTATCAATAAAAAATATCATTGTATGGATAAAAATCCCATCGTTTCATACATCAGTCTTAAAAATAAAATTACAATACCGTAAAATATGACAAGCAAGCATTATTTATGAGAAGTTCAGACACTTTCAAAAATAATGTGTAATGAGCGTTTTGTTCATCTAAACATTTTGTTTTGATCGTGATTAATTGTTCAATAAGATTGTGTTATCTTTTCAACGTGTAGTTTTTTTTAATAAATACATTTGATCCAGGAAGGCTGGATGGGGTCAGAACTGAACCCTACACCTCTGCACCGTGCGGTTGACGTGCTAACCAGTCTCTACAATTATTTACTTTTTTATCCCTTTATTTCATTATTATTATTCTTTTCTTACTGACGTGCAATATAATGCCGCAATTTAACTGGCATCCAAATTTGTGTTATGTCGCTGTCATGGAACCGCGGACTTTAGGACTTGAAGCGCCATTTAATTTTTTAAAAAATCAAAATCAACTTGATTTTGGCAAAACTACTTGTGCTTCGTGCAAGGAGTGGCCTTTTACTTGCCCTTTCGATAAGTGAACGTTTTTTTTCTCTTCGGAGCAGATGTTTTACCACTGCGTCCACATCCTCAACTAGAAAGATTTAGCGGAACAGTTTGACTGATCCTCTTTGACTCATCTCAATCTGTCCAGTTTTTGCGGCCTGCCCAAAATGCCTGTGTTGTGGGGGGAAGACAGAAAATGGCAGCTCATCTGGCGATATGCAGAAAAGGATCAAATAATTAGAAAGCCGGTGAACGAGTGGCCGTTGAATTCAGTAGCTGCTACGCAACAATTGGAGTCACTTGCCCCAGTCCGAAATCCAACTAACTCCCATTGCATCCAAAATGTGGGTCAGATAAAGTGGACCCCCCCCCCTGGGCTTTGTAATTGGCTGCTTTTTTTGGGGGTGTTGTTTTCTTTGTGAGCCAAAGAAAAAAAACACATTTGTGTCACGGTTTCCGATTCACAACGCCAATCTGCATCACATGATTACTTTGTTCAATAAAAATGTGATAAAACGGGACTTGTAGCTTCTTTTACCAGCGTCACAGGGTCCAGCTGCTCAAAGACTCAGTTATAAAGTATGAAAACCCTCATTCCAAGTCTTACATCACAAACTGATTCCTCAGTCTACTTCCTTTGTGGAAAAATAGCCCCCTTTGAGCTTCTGCAGTTATTCTTGAAATTTGGCAAAAATATTCCCTGGGAATTAAAAAAATGCCTTTACCTCAGCATTTTCTGTTTCTCTGGTTAGGATTTAGCTCATAGTGTGGCTTTAGATGGAAAGAGTAAATGGGCCACATGTTTAAACAGCTGCACAAGTAGTATAGGCATTTAGTTGGCTTCTCAAATGTGTTCAGTTCAACCGCTTTTTGATGGGAAAATGTTCTATTGTCTCTGCACAAATGCACCTTTTCAACCATAATCTGCTCCAGAAACCTGTTCGAAAACCAAAACAACACTTTCCATTGGAATCAATGCAGAAATAGTTCATCCGTTCCAAGTCGGGAAAACAACTTTTTTAAAGCACTTTTCAACTATTTTACAACACAAACTGGATAAACACCTAATAATAGAGCAGGTAATTTGTAAAATACTATGAAATACTTAGTTTATTTTTTTTATAAATACATTTCTGTTTTGGACAAATCAGTAATTACAAATATTCATGTCCAAAATGATTGATTTTTCCATCTTTATTTAGTTATCTTTTAATTTAAATAGCATTTTGGGATATTTTTGGAGTATTTTTTTCCTCAATCCTAAATACCAAAAATCAATTACATTTCAGAATTTAGTCCAAAGTTTGGTTTGCAGTTTTTATGTGCACTGCCAAACCTGAATGGATGTGAAACAATACGCAACAGTATCCACTTGGACGTTTTTTTTCCCTCTTGTTCTGCTATCACAACCTATCCGCCTTTATTTTGTCCACTTACACATTGTCAACGTGGCTGTCTTCTCTTAATGAATCACATGACCTCCAGATGTTCGCTGTCTGTCTGCATGTAACTTTATTTTTTTGCAAACTTGAAACATCAATGATGCACAACTACATTTTCATTATTTTTGCTTCTTATTAGTTGAAATACCAATACTAATAATTGGTTGACAACGCATAACACCCTTCCCCCCCACAGGGTGAACTGGAACGTCAGCTTTTACAAGCCAACCCTATCCTTGAATCCTTTGGGAATGCGAAAACGGTGAAAAACGACAACTCGTCGCGTTTTGTAAGTGCAACTGTCATGCTTGATAAAATCAATTGACGAGTGTACCAGCTTGAGCGCTTCTGAAGCATATATTTTCTCTTGCAGGGGAAATTCATCCGCATCAACTTTGATGTCACTGGATATATTGTTGGGGCCAACATTGAAACTTGTATCTTTTTTGTCATTATGCTAATTCAAAGGAAGTTACAAGTGTTTTACCGGTGTATATGGCGCACCTAAAAGCTATTCATTTTCTTCAAAAGAAGACCCTGTGCATTATATGCAGGTGCGCCTTATATGTGAAGGAATATTGAGCCACAACAGTATCGCAACTACCGCCAGCAGCCACGATTCCATTATCTACTGTAGAAGTCGTGCGTAACCCCATCCTCTATTATAGTACGTTATAATGTGGTGTGCCTTATATTTGGCAACTTTTATATATTTATACATTATTTTTAGAAAACCTTTTTCATTCATTAAAGCTGTGCCTTATACTCCGGTGCACCTTATAGATGGAAAAAGTTTAAAAATACACCATTCATTGGGAGTGCGCCTTATACTCTGGAGCGCCTTATACACCAGAAAATGCAGTAATGTTTTTTTTTATCCTTGACCTCTTGGTTGTCAGATTTATTAGAGAAATCCAGAGCGATCCGCCAAGCCAAAGATGAACGCACCTTCCATATTTTTTACCAACTGTTGGCTGGAGCGGGAGAACACCTCAAATGTGAGGATGCAACATGCACCTTATACTCATCATTCAACACAACTGTTGTGCTTTCACTTTCCTGATGAATTCATGACTGTTATAACTTAATTTTACTAAGACTTTTTACATTTAATGGTATGCTTCCAAGTTTTTTGGAACGGTTTCGGGAAAGCACACAAAAAAGCATGCTTGGAAGTTGAGAGCCCAGCCATAACTTTTGTTGTTGTTTTTTTTTTGCTATCCTTTTTGTGTCCAAGCTTCTGAAATGTTCTGATTGTATTCTCACATCCATAGCCGACCTGCTTTTGGAGGGATTCAACAACTACAGATTCCTATCTAATGGCAATATCCCAATCCCGGGCCAGCAGGATAAAGACAACTTCCATGAGACAATGGAGGCCATGCACATTATGAGCTTTTCACATGAGGAGATTCTGGGTATGTTTAAGTTGATTAAACTGATGGTAAATTGTGAAAAAAGACACGTGGTGATTTCAACATCTGCCTCAACTGTGTGTGTCTTTTTTATTTTTTATAACGTCTACTTTTCCTGGTTTCTCACTTTTCTAGCCATGTTGAAAGTAGTGTCCTCCGTTCTTCAGTTTGGGAACATTATCTTTAAGAAGGAAAGGAATACCGACCAGGCCTCCATGCCTGATAATACAGGTAAAAAAAATATCAAACATCTTCGTTCGACCTATTTTACAGTTATCAGACTGGCGCATTTGTCCCCCTGGAAAATGAAGCCGCTTCAAACGAAACTACTTTTTCCATCCCACCCGCCAACTACATTGAACACTTCTGTTCAAAGCCCCATTACGCATCATTTGTTCTTTGTCGTTTATTTTCCCGTAACACTTGTCATATGAATGAATAGTCCACATACAAATGAAAAACCAGCTGGGTATTGAAACAACCAATGAGTTTAGACTTTTCGTGTTCTACCCTGAATCAACTGTGTTGATTGTCTAGTCAATGAAATGAAATAATTTTAACGATATACACCGACTGACACGTCTGTACAAGTTGTTCCTTTCCTCCCCACTCTCTTTTTTTCACTTCCTTTACATTTTGATCCGCATGTGTCGAGGAGTGGGACCTCAATTTATGCACTTTCTGTCCTTGAACCTTGTCAACGTACGATTAACGCACATCATTCTCAAGATTAACACCTCAGAGGAGATGGGGCCCAGTTCATCCACATGTGGCTGTGACTCGCTGTCCTTTCAAGAGGGAAGAGAAGGAGACAGCGGGAGCTTCAAGCCACGATTGCCAATGATGCATCTTAACAAAATATTCCCAAATGTGACTAGCGGGATCCGGGACTGGAGAATGTTATTTCTAGAAGGGGGATTGCTTTCTGATCGACACAGCTTCTTGGCTCTTTTCATGAGCTCCAGACTGTTCCAATGAGTTTTATATGAATGGTGAAATTTGGCAGACAATTTCAGGAAAACCTTGGATGTAAATTTATAACGGTCTTTGTTTTGATCCTTTTACAAAAAGTGATTATCCATCAATGAGTCAAAATGTACTGCGGAAGAGTCCTAATGTCTGCCCCCCCCCCCCCTTCCTCCTGTCCACAATTCAATTTTCCAGCCGCCCAAAAGCTGTGTCACTTATTGGGAATGAGTGTCATGGAGTTTACAAGAGCCATCCTCTCTCCAAGGATCAAAGTGGGAAGAGACTATGTCCAGAAAGCCCAAACCAAAGAACAGGTTAGTCGTCTGTACACCTGCTCTCGTTAAAAGTACTGGTACACTTTTTTGCAGCTTATTTATATTATTTATATGTGCCCATATTATCTATTATTTGAACAAAAATGTCATCAAGTGGCCAAATCCAGTCAGTCGTGCCATATGAAATGGAAAAAATATGTACTGTATTTTCCGGTGGATAAGGTCCATCCATAAGCCTTGATTTTCGGCTCACACGCAGGTGCACCATATATGTGAGTAATATTGAGCCACAACAGGTATCGCAACTCCTGTCAGCATCTCCATTTTCCCCTAAGGAGTAGCGTGCTACCCCACCCTCTATTCCAGCGCCTCATGATCCAGTGTGTCTTATATTTGGTAAAGTTGTATATATTTTGATTTATATTTGGAAAACTTGTTTTCATTCATTGAAGTTGCGCCTTATTGTCCTGTGTGCATTATACACCGGAAAATATGGTACTTAAAAAAATATATATACCATCTATTTAAGGCAGCGAAATATTGTGGCACAAATAAAAATAAAATATTACCCCACGAGATAGCAGAAGGGTCATAAATCATCTCTGTATCCACTTTTTGTAACATTTGTGTTTGTTTCTGTGCAGTAAGATTTTTTTCCAATGTCCAGTAGGTCCCTTGGCTCATTAAGATCCGTAAAAACACTTCTCATATCGGCACTATGCCTCAATCAATACGCCACGCCCAATGTTCCAAGCACCAACATCCATAAACCAACAGAACATCAACATTTTAATGGGTTGTCTAGCCATGAACTGATAGATTTCTTACCTGGCTAATGAGCTCTTTCTGTGAAGGAGTTACCAAGTCCTAAATTCCGCCCAGGGCCTGATCTCCTACCTGAGGATGACAGTTTAACAGGCTGTCTCTGTTCACCTCAGATTGACCCTGGATTTTCTGTGCTTCCATTGTGTGCCTTGTGTTCGGCCAACTAAGCATACAACAGCATGAACCTTTTAAATATGATAACTTCTATTTTGTCTATTCTCTATCATCCAGATAATCTAATTGAATAGTTATTGTTTGTCGATATAGTTTGTCTCAACTCGTGGCTTTGTCCCTTGCACCAGGCTGACTTTGCTGTGGAGGCCTTGGCGAAAGCAACATACGAGCGTCTTTTCCGTTGGCTGGTCCATCGCATTAACAAAGCTCTGGACAGGACCAAAAGACAGGGAGCCTCCTTCATCGGCATCCTGGACATTGCTGGATTTGAGATCTTCCAGGTTTGACTCCTTCCATTATGTAAGTTGGTTTTGTCCTGTTGGAGTTCGAGGGAAAGCTAATGGTTTCTCTCTCGCTTTTTTTTTAACAGCTCAATTCATTCGAGCAACTCTGCATCAACTATACAAATGAAAAGCTGCAGCAGCTCTTCAACCACACCATGTTCATCCTTGAACAGGAAGAGTACCAGAGGGAGGGAATCGAGTGGAGCTTCATCGACTTTGGCTTGGACCTGCAGCCCTGCATCGACCTCATTGAGAGGCCGGTCAGTTTTGAGATGAATTTGTGATGTTTTAAATATTTTGATAATGCTCAAAAGATTTTGTTGCGAGGCATGAAGTTATGTTTCTATACCCACAGGCAAATCCTCCAGGGGTTTTAGCTCTGCTTGATGAGGAATGCTGGTTCCCCAAAGCCACAGACAAGACCTTTGTGGACAAGCTGATCCAGGAACAGGGAACACACACCAAATTCCAAAAACCCCGCCAGCTCAAAGACAAAGCCGACTTTTGCATTATCCACTATGCTGGAAGGGTGTGTATGTTAACAATTTATTTGGGAATTGAAAAGTGTTACATGGAGCGCCATTCTCGAATTTGTTCGGGTTTTGTTTTTTTCTTGCGAGGGTGCCGATAAAGTGCTGGTCAGACCTCTGGCAATGCTTTTCCCATCCACAAGTGGTCGACATTTGCCTTTTGCCCATGTTAAAGCATTGTTACAGCTTCAGCGGTTGTTAAAGCGCTATATAAATCAATATGTATTGTGTTGTATTTCGTACAGCCACGCCCTTTTCAAGCTCAGATAACTCCAGACCAATATAACTTAGGAATTAACTCTTATTTCCGATGATAGAACGATAGTTTTCTTACGCTGAATTGAATGTTTATGTAGTCCTAAAACTCAATATTTTGTGGGTGCTGCAATTTGAGTGAAAATGACAAAAACCCTGGCACTGGAGTGAACATATTTTTTGCAAATTGTCTGGCAGTAAATGAGTTAAATACTATCAGTTAGTCATTGGTGTAGTTTTGGAACATTTTCATTTGGTAAATACCAAATACTTGCTGAGGGCTATGCTTATTTTAGTGATACTGTTGAGAGACCTTTAAATACTTATTTTACTCCATAATCATCTACAAGAGGAAAGCTCGTACTGGTCACGGCTGATCTAACGCAAGCTGCCCCTGTGGTAAAAATTGGGGTGGAATTACCGCTTGTGGCATTATGCAATAAAACACAACATCGATCACACAGAGCGAGACTCGCTGAGGAGGACATCTGCTCAACATTACAGGGACTGCGTCTTACACAACTATCAGTGAAAACCGCAAAAGATTTGCAATAGTGTGCGGTGTGCGTGGAAAGAATGCTCAAGTACAAAGTCACATCGCCAAATATTCAATATTAGGTATGAAATAAACAGTCTGGTGTGGATTGAAGTGTTTGCAACGATCCATCCACAATGGCCATCTGTCTCAAGAACGTCTGCCTGTTTCCTACATTGGTACGCTTGACTGATTTATTGTGATGACTGAATTATCTGAAGCATGGAAATAATTTTAGATGACTTGTCCTTATCGTTTTTGTCACCTTCAGCAGCGACGGTCTCGTTTTAGTCCTCCGCTATTTGAGGTGAAAGGTCGCTAAAATATGTGACTAAGCATACTTACCTGCCTCCTCTGTTCATGACACAAAATTGCATTAGCGTAGCTTTCCATATTGTGTGGATTTTTTGGTCATTTTAATGTTCAATAAAAATATGAATATTATCAATGATAAATAATATACATCAAATATAAATGTCTCCATTTCACACAAATAACTCAGCCTAGCTATTAGATTTTAGGTAACAGGTGTGCTTGGTTATAGTATAGATTGCCTCATATGGGGGAACCATGAAATCGAACATTTTAGGCATAGTGATGAATTCATTCCTTTAACTCATTCACTGCCATTCCCGAATTTATTCACGAATTGAAAAGCGTGACGTGGCCCGCCTGAATTTGTTCAGGTTTTGTTTTTTCTTGCGGGAGGGGGTGCGTTTGAACCTTCAATCAGACATCTGTGTGACCTCAATGTCCTTTTGTACAGCTGCCCAATTTCAAGTTCAGATAACTCCAGACCCATATACTTAGAAATTATCTCTTTTTTTCTGATGTAAGGAGAAAGTCTAAGGTTTCTTATGCTGCATTGAATGTCTATGTAGTCCTAAAACTTAAGTCCTATTCTGTGAGTTCTGCAATTTAAGTGAAAATCACAAAAAAACGCAGGAATGGACACGTATTTGCAAATTGTATGGCAAGGAATGAGTTAATCAGATGGATAGATGGATTAATTCATTCCATCACTTTTTTATAGCAACAGGTAATCTCTCCAGATTGACCTTGCGAGATATGTGATGTAAATACAGGCTTGAGTAGATGTTTTTAATCACTTTCAGGTCTTAACAGTACAGTTTTTTTTAACTCCCATCACCATATTTGACATAGCAATGTGGTGTCCTTCCTCAGGTGGACTACAAGGCCAATGAGTGGTTAATGAAGAACATGGACCCCCTCAATGACAACGTCGCCACGCTTCTGCATCAGTCCACTGACAAATTTGTAGCAGAACTCTGGAAAGATGGTGAGTCTTTTCAGACACCAACTATCAAAATATAGCAATTTACATTTAAACAACTCATCTTTTGCGCGCCATCTAGCTAATACAGTAGTTGGAATACCACGCTGTACTGAACTTCTTTAACGCCCCCTCCTTCCCCCCTCTCTGTCTCTGTGTTATAGAGATTCAGACCATTCAAAGGGCTTCATTCTATGACAATGTCACTAGTCTGGATGAGCCAGCAGGTGAATCGTAGTGTCATAGCAGACCTGGGCCAAAATAGCAATCGCATTATGAGACCATCATGCTCAAGCGACAAACAAATCACGTTCAAGCGACAGACTGTCGGTTTATTTTCGCCCAGATCTGGTGGATCTATGTGTCTTGCCTCAGACAGTGTTGTCATTTGCTTCCAGGCTGCATGGCTCCATGTCATGGCCAGTTAGCAGTAGCTCTAAGCTAGGCTAGACCATAGCCGTCTATGTGCTAGTGTGCTTTATGTGCTTCTATGGGTCTACTTGTGATTGGCATATTCTTCAGCTTTGGGGTGTGTTGCAGTTGTTTGAAGTAATGTTGTGTTCCTGCGCCAGAAATTTGAGAACAATAAATGCGGTAAATCCAGGTCGCGACTTAGGTTACATTTAAGGACATCCGTTTTCCCGCCTTTGCACCAGTGGCGGCCAAATGAAACCAGATGTCGTTTGTGCCGTTTGCGTTAGCCACGAGTTGAGCGCTGGAGGGTTCACGCAGCCGACAGAAAGTGCTTTTTTTTTTGCTGCCAAATGTTTAGGTACTGTAATTCACCCAATGTTCGGTCAAAAATGAGTTATGTTACTTTGAAAAGCTTAATTACTGTTAATCTGCTCTGCTGTCTTCATTGACCCATGGATAGAATAGACCAGGGGTGTCAAACAATTTTTTTTGCCGCAGGCAACATTTAGTGCCGCAGGCCACATTTAGTGACATTTAGTGAATTTGGGGAAACCATTAGACATATTAAATACAGAACGCACATAAAAATTAATGGATAACTAGTTTTAAAAAAAATTAAAAGTAAAATATATGACTAATAATGATCATAATAATAAAAAATAATTAAATAAAATAAAATAATAAAGAGGACATGAAGGTAGCTGGTGTGAGAGAAGAGGATGCACAAAACCGGGATAGATGGAGGACATTGATTCGCTGTGGCGACCCCTGAAGGGAAAAGCCGAAAGGAAAATAATAATAATAATAATAATAATAATACATTTAATTTATAAGTGCCTTTCAACACTCTCAAGGTCACTTTACAGTCACAGGATAAGTATTTCTGTGGGTGAGCAGCGGCAGCCACACGCGCCAGCGTTCACTCAACCCGGAAGTTACTCAAATAGAAAAGTAAGACAAATAGATAGAAAGCTAGCTAGCAAACCATTATGGTTTGCATGGGACAATGTGAGATTTTGGTTCGGACCTTAGCAAGCATTATGGAATTTTACAAGTTTGATTTGCTTTCACGGACCAAATAAAATGATGTGGCGCGCCAGATTTGCCCCCCGGGCCTTGACTTTGACATCTGTGGACTATACAGAGGAAATGTATTGTGTGATTAAAATTTAGCACGCCAAATTGTTTATCCATGTACTCATGTACCAGAATTGTTTGCTTTTTTTACATTTAAAGGATTGCTTTCGATTGTTCACATTAACAAAAAAGACAATTGCACGCCTCAATTCAGGTTCCAAATATTGTAGCCACAATTCGGTAAACAGACGCTCCCCAACTTACGAACGAGAACGTACCGAATCTGTCGTTAAGGCTAATCTAAGTATGCTTAAGGTTTAAGTATGTTTAAGGCTTGTATAAGTAAAATGTATTGGTTCTTGCTGTAAAATAAACATTTAATAAAATATATGCTCTATAAAGATATGTACAACTGGAGAGAATACTACATATGTTACTACAAAAATGTTCGTATGTACCGTTGTTCATAACTTGAATGTTCGTAAATAGAGGAGTGTCTGTATTTATAATCTTTTACGTGTTGCCTCTATGCGGACAGTCAAGTGCACTTCACACTAAGGGTTGCATGACTCAAGATTTAATCGGGGGGGAAACTAATGTGATTAAAACTGACGTCTCTTGGTCGCTGAGAATGTTTTTCAGTACCATGCTTCATTTTTCGATTTTATTTTTTACATGACCAGAGTACGGAATGCTTTACAATACCCTTCATACACGGGCAATGAACAGCCAATCTACATAGAACAGGCATGACAACATGTTGACTTGGGCTCCCTGACACATGATGTAACATTTGGTTAAGGGCCAACATGCACAACAGTTGGTTCTCCATGGCGGGAATTTTTGTCCTTTCTCCAGCACGCCTGCAACCTGAATCAGGCTAACATCATAGCAAATGGGTAGATGGATGTAAATAGTCACAGATTTCTTCATCATTTGGTCTAAATATTCCATGCTCTTCTTTAATTTGTTCGTTTGGTCCAACAAGCTTGGCTTTTTGCCCCCTTCCTGGGTCTTACATCAATTTGCAAAGCTAGATAGCAGAAATAGAAGACAATTGAAATCAACTGAAGGTGTCTGGGAGTGTACTATATATAGCGTACTACTGTATATATTATTCATCACACTGAGCTGTTTTACTGCAAACGGCTCTGCTTCCTCCAAAAGCCAAAAACACATGATTAGCAACTGTTTCACGTAACTCTCTCTAAACGTTATTGTGACTGGTCAACGAGTGAGCACAATATCTATATTAAATATACTGTATTATGAAGATTATTATTATGAAATCTCTTTTGTGATCACGGTTTAAACTAATTCACTAACAGATAGTGCAAAAACGTGTCCACTGCAGTGTCAGGGTCATTGTCACTTGAATTCCAGGACCAACAGAATCTTGAGTTTTAGGATCACATAAACATTTAATATAGTGTGAGAAACCTTAGACTACACTGTATCTTCTTTGATCAGAAAAAAAAGAGTTAATTCCTAAGTTATATGGGTCTGGAGATATGTGAGCTTGAAATGAGGGCACTTGTTATTGGTTTATATGGAGCTTTAACAACATATGAAGCTTAACCAAAGCACTAACATGGAAAAAAGGGAAGTGCTCCCCCTTGTGGAAAAGAAAAAACATTGCCAGAAGCCATGGCCAGCGCTTTATCGGCACCTAAGCAAAAAAAAAACCAAAAACCCGAACAAATTCGGGAATGGCACATTACGTCATATTTAAAATTTCTGAATAAATTCATAAAAGGCAGTGAATGAGTGAACATTTAACGGAGTATAATTATCAAATATAAGTGAAAATATTCATAAATAGTTCACAGGTGAAAATTAGTCTACGACTTTGTATGCCAGCAGCTGTCTTCCAGACATCTGTAGTGTTCCTGTCATCCATCCGTCTGCGTCAGGTCTTGTTGTAACCACATCACCACATCAGTCACCATTGCTTCGTCTACTCGTGTCTAGTTAGACATTTCTAACCAGTAAACCTCTTCGCCCACCAGTGGATCGCATCGTAGGCCTGGACCAGGTGGCTGGCATGAACGAGACGGCGTTCGGCGCCACCTACAAAACGAAGAAGGGCATGTTTAGGACAGTGGGTCAGCTCTACAAGGAGTCGCTCACCAAGCTCATGGCCACGCTGAGGAACACCAACCCCAACTTTGTCCGCTGTATCATCCCCAACCACGAAAAACGAGTAAATATATACTTTAAATGTATATGATTTGTATTTCGCCATGTCAGTGTCGATGAAAAGGTTTCTTTAGCCGTCATCTGTACTTCTTTAAATGTGTTCGACATTTCGCTCCTCCTGTTCTCTGACTGGCACTGATTGCCCCATTAGCTCTGGTATCGCACGCTTGGCTTTTTTCCTCTTTTTCAGTTGGTGATTCCAAATTAAAACATTTTTTTAGCACTTGTGTTTACACAGATTATGTACTGTCAGTATTATTACTATCATTTTATTTTATTTTATTTCGGTCGGAGGGGTTTCTAGCAATGCATCAGAGGGATAAAAATATCACCATTCAAATGGAATGGAGGAACTCAATCTGATATGCTAATTTTTCATTCTTCTTCCTTTCGGCTTTTCCATTCAGGGGTCGCCGCAGCGAATCAGTGTCCTCCATCTCGACCGGTTTTGTGCATCCTCTTCTCTCACCAGCGACCTTCATGTTCTCTTTGACAAAATCCATAAACCTCCTCTTAGGTCTTCCTCTCGGTCTCCTGCAGTTCAAGACTCAGCATCGTTCTCCCGATATAGTAACTCTCTCTCCTCTGGACATGTCCAAACCATCTCAGTCTGGCTTCTCCGACTTTCTTTCCAAAGCCTCTAATATGAGTTGTCCCTCTAATGTACTCATTTCTAATCCTGGCCCACCTGGTCACTGCCAAAGAAAACCTCAACATCTTCAGCTCTGCTACCTCCAGCTCTACTTCCTGTCTTTTCTTCAGGCACTGACTGACTCCAGTTCAAACATCATGGCTGGTCTCACCACCTTTTTATACACCTTTCCTTTCATCCTAGCTGAAACCCGTCTATCATACATCACACCTGACAGTTTTGCTAATTTTTCATTGCAGTTTGCAATTTTGCAAAATTACCTTGCATCACACATATCAGAGCGATCAGAGCCAGGCATAGAACATTGGAGGTAATCAGACAGAACAAAAGAAGTATGTACCTGCCAGTTACAAAGTAATCAGATTAGCTTCAGGGAGTAGTCCACTGCTGCCCCCAACCTTCGAGCAGGGACCTATCAGAGCAGAGGTCTAGCACCGCCACCTCTGGTCATTAGGACCAGAGTTACCAGCATAACTACTTCGCTGACGAAGCTCTTCGGATGAGGAGCGAATTGTCCGACACCTTCAAAGAAGTACAGATGACAGCTGAAGAAACCTTTTCAACGATGGACCACTCCTGTACGACTGAGAGCCTACACAATGCACGTCAAAGTGTGTTTTTCTAATGTTTTTGTGGAGCAGTTCGTTTGGCTCAAATACACTCCCATAAAGTGTTGGAGGTTGGGGTTATCATCCCACTTCGTTTATTTATTTATTTTTCCTTTTCTAGGCGGGTAAACTGGAGCCTCACCTGGTTCTGGATCAGTTGAGGTGTAATGGCGTTCTAGAGGGAATCCGTATCTGCAGGCAGGGCTTCCCAAACCGCATTGTCTTCCAGGAATTCAGACAGAGGTGACTTATTTTTTTTGTCTGTGCGCATGTGTGTTATCGCACAACACTGGTAAGATACATTTCAATTTGACTTTTGTGTTCCCTTTTGTCGACAGATATGAAATCCTCACTCCCAACGCTATCCCCAAGGGCTTCATGGATGGGAAACAAGCTTGTGAGAGAATGGTGATTTGCGTTGCATTTTCTTTTAAAGTTAGTTTCTTGGACTATAATATCACTTCAGCAATTTTATGTCTTCTTTGTTTTTCCAGATCCAAGCACTTGAGTTGGACCCCAATCTGTTTCGTATCGGCCAGAGTAAGATCTTCTTCAGAACTGGTGTACTGGCTCATTTGGAGGAGGAGCGTGATCTAAAGATAACCGACATCATCATTTACTTCCAGTCTGTCTGCCGAGGATATTTGGCACGCAAGTGAGTACTAACATAATCATTTCTTTATATGATTACTACTTTTGTTGTGTTTTATTTTTCTTTGGGAATAATAAATACAATGTCTTCTGTCTGACAAACATGATCATGTTAATTATTAAATCTCATTATTTTTTTGCCTGTATTTGATCTGGATGAAACTTTACCTCATTAAGCTCAAGTATCATAGTTGCTCACTCAATGATTTTCCATGAGAATCATACTCTGAGCTCTTTGAGTGCCATCTAAGTTTTGTTTCCTTTCCAAGATTGTCTTAAACAGATACTAGCATAATACATGTTGATTGTAACTTGTTTCTCCCATAGGGCCTTTGCTAAGAAACAACAACAGCTAAGCGCCCTCAAAGTTCTCCAGAGGAACTGCGCTGCTTACCTGAAGCTGCGACACTGGCAGTGGTGGAGGCTGTTCACCAAGGTGAGGAAAACCCACACCCGATTCTTCCAGCTTCAGCAGAAAGTGTAGCACTACATTTTACATCCATTTCTTTTATCCCCTACCAGGTGAAGCCTCTTCTTCAGGTCACCAGGCAGGAAGAGGAAATGCAGGCCAAAGATGAGGAGCTGGTCAAAGTGAAGGAGAGACAGCTGATGGTGGAGAATGAGCTTGGGGAGATGGAGAGGAAACACCAACAGGTACACGTTTTATGCATCAAACAAGCGCAACTTAAAAAAAAATCATTAAATTCAACAACTTTCCCCTGAACAGCTCGTGGAGGAAAAAACAATTCTAGCAGAGCAGCTCCAGGCAGAAACAGAGTTATTTGCAGAGGCTGAAGAGATGCGAGCTCGCCTGGCCTCCAGAAAGCAAGAGCTTGAAGAGATCCTCCATGACCTGGAATCTCGGGTCGAGGAGGAGGAGGAGCGCAACCAGAGTCTGCAGAACGAGAAGAAGAAGATGCAGTCGCATATTCAGGTTTGTTTCTGTTTTGCTTTGTTTTTTTTTTTTGAGGGGGGAATAAACTTTCAGACGATTGTAGCGACCATTATGTTGGCTCCCGAGCAGGATCTGGAGGAGCAGCTCGATGAGGAGGAAGCCGCACGACAGAAGCTTCAGCTCGACAAAGTGACAGCTGAGGCAAAGATCAAGAAATTAGAAGAAGACATTGTGTTGCTGGAAGACCAAAACACCAAATTCCATAAGGTGAAAGGGACATTTTTCACGGAAAATTTGTGTCAGGGGGGCTTTTTAATTTTAAACAAATCGAAATAATGCTTTGTTTTTGTGTATGTCAGGAGAAGAAGCTGCTGGAGGACAGGATCAACGAAGCAACCACCATGCTGACGGAGGAGGAGGAGAAAGCAAAGAACCTTGGAAAGCTCAAGAATAAGCAGGAGATGATGATGATAGATCTGGAGGGTAAGAGAGCAAATTTAGGCTCATGGATCAGGCGAAATAAAAGGCTAGTTGGGCCTTTTGGTTGGTAGGGATGCATAAATACTTATAAAAACCAACTAAAACAGCTAACTATATTCAATGTATCCACCTGACAAATATTTGTTTTCCCGCAGAGCGTCTAAAGAAGGAAGAGAAAACACGTCAAGAGCTGGAGAAGGCTAAACGCAAGTTGGACGCTGAGACGACAGACCTGCAAGACCAGATTGCTGAGATCCAACTGCAGATCGAGGAATTGAAGATCCAGTTGGCCAAAAAAGAAGAAGAACTGCAGACTTCCTTGGCCAGGTATAATTGCGTTTAAACCCGTCACAGGGCAAATTTGGCATCTGTAGCTGTCAATGGCAGTGAATGGAAGCATAACATCTCAAGGGATAAAACATTACCGCATCCAAAAGGCATTCCTTAAAAAAAATACATAAAGTTTTTGTATGATTCCACGAATAATGGCATTTCAAAGTCAGCTTTATTGTCAAATATGCTAATATGCATGACATACAGCACAGATGAAATTACTGTCCTCTCGGACCGAGCATGCAAGGCACTTACTTATAATGACTGACAAAAATAATAAACACGAAAACGCCAATTCGGCAGGAGACAGAGGAGCTGCTGTGTGTTCACACCCCGCCATCTTGGGGGGGAAAAAAACAATAACAAGCCGCATGAGAAAAATAATCGGGTCAAAAAATGTGGCAGTGACTTTCCACTTCTCCATGTTGCACTACCGCACGTATCATCTTCCCCGTGGTGTGTCGTCCGCCTCCAAGGCAACCACACTGCAGCGTTCTCAGCCACAATCAAGGCCTCAAATAGACATGACAACAAAGACAGCGATCAGATAAATGCCGAGTGTGTCAACTGAGTGCATGTTTTTCCTTATCAGCTCGAGCACACTGACATAAAGACCCTCCCCAACTTACGAACATTCGAGTTATGAATAACGGTACATACAAATATTTTTGCAGGTACAGTATGTCGTAAAATGTTCGGCCAGAGATGCTGTAAGTTAGATTTTGTGTTGCGCGCCTTTTTCCGGCCGAGCTCGCTTAAGATTGGCTGTGTAGAGTATGTGGGCGGGGAGGAAATTCCTCTTCCCAGTTGACGGTCCGGGAGGACGCGATGCATAACAAAAAGTAAAAGTTGCTGGCACATCATTCAGTAATGACGTGCCAGCTGCTTCACTAATGGCTTACTAAAGACCCAAGGATATGTCGTCGCACTACAGTCGGTGTGAATTTATTTTACGACTGTTAGAGAGTCTGTGTTTTATACTTCCCCGTTCAGTCTTTGACTTAAACATACATTCCATCCAAAATATAGCACTGAAGCAACTTATGAACAAATTCACCTTCTGAATGACCGCTCGGAACGTATCTCGTTTGTAAGGTGGGGAGTCTGTACTCGTATTGCGAAAAAAATCGTTGACATTCACATGGGTAGACAATTTACACTCTTGGAGGAATCTGGCATGGAAATATAGACGTGGGCCTCACTCAAGGTTTCTGCTGTTATCCCTTAACACCCAAATGACACCCATGCCTCAACTTCAGAAATATGAAGCAGACGTGCAAACTTCACTCCAACGTCGCTGCCCCCTTTTCTGAAGACCAAGTCCTCCTAATCAAGTGACCACAAAGTATCAGTATTTCAAGCTGGAAAATAATCGCTGTCGTCATTAACAAGACAAAGTGAATGTCTGTCTGCAAGATTAAAAACATGCTGAAAACCTAATACGGGTATTGTGACACTACGTGATAGTCACTGGAATGTCCGTTGGGCAAATGTGTGGCACGCTGATGGAGGAAACACTAAAGTAAATGAGAATAATGGTTCTTTAAATCTATCGATACGATTAATTGCACAAACATTCAATGTACCCTCCAACTTCTATCAGGACGGACGAAGAGACGGCGCAGAAGAATAACGGCCTCAAGCAGATCCGCGAGTTGCAAGCCCAACTGGCTGAGCTCCAGGAGGACCTGGAATCTGAAAAACTGTGCAGAAGTAAAGCTGAAAAACTGAAGAGGGACCTCAGTGAGGAGCTTGAGGCTCTAAAGACAGAGTTGGAGGACACGCTGGACACGACCGCCGCCCAGCAAGAACTCAGGTGCTTAGTTAATACTGCAGAATCATAACAAGAAGAAATCGGCAACATAAATCCTGTTTATTGGATTGGATTGAATGTACCTTTATTCGTCTCGCAGTGGAGAAATTTACATATCACAGCAGCAAAGTTATGAAAGGAAGAAGAAAGGAAAGAAAATATTGATTTCTGTTTTTTTTTTTTCATTTGCACACAAGAACCAAGCGAGAGCAAGAAGTAGCTGAGCTGAAGAAAGCGATTGATGAGGAGAGCAAAAACCATGAGGCCCAGATCCAGGAAATGAGACAGCGGCACACCACAGCGCTGGAGGAACTGTCTGAACAACTGGATCAGGCTAAGAGAGTGAGTCTCCTCTTTGGGCGTCTCCAACATCGTGTAGAGACTATTGGGATTGTCATTCAAAACATCTCGTTTTGATGCAGTTTAAGTGCAACTTGGAAAAGAACAAGCAGTGCCTGGAAAATGACAACAAAGAGTTGGTCTGCGAGGTGAAGATTCTACAGCAGACAAAGACAGAGTCTGAACACAAAAGAAAGAAGCTGGAGTCCTTGATGCAGGAGTTCTCAGCCAAAACAACTGAAATGGAGCGAGCCAAAGGGGAGATGGCCGACCGTTCTCACAAACTCCAGGTACATTTCACAGACAATATCTATCGAGCTAGCTAGAGAGCTAGCTAGCTAAAGAGTTACCTATCTAGAGAGCTAGCTACATAGCTGGCTAATTAGCTAGAGAGCTAGCTAGCTGTCTAGCTAGCGAAAGAGCTGGCTAGCTAGTTAAAGGCCCAGCTAGCTAGCTGGCCAGCTAGCTAGAGAACTGAGTAGGTAGCTAGAGAGCTAGTTAGCTGACTAGAGCTAGTCAGCTGGGTCACTAGCTCGCCTAGCGAGACAGCTGGCGAGCTAGCCATATTTTTTTTAATTTCTTTTAATGTCCTCCTCTAGTTGGAGCTGGACAACGTGTCAACCTTGCTGGAAGAGGCGGAGAAGAAGGGCATCAAATTGACCAAGGATGCCGACAACTTGGGAAGCCAACTGCAGGATGCACATGTATGAAATGCAGCCACGTCAAAATGTATCGCATATCACCAGCGTCGGTCAGAATCCTCACATTGCCAACAAAAAATCACATTTCAAGAAACAAAGAAAAAAAAAAGGAATGTAGCCTTTGTTTAGCAACGCATCGTCGAATAGAACGAGACATTTACCAGACTTTGCATTGGTCAATAATTTATCAAAATAACCGTGTCGGATCTGACCAATAATATCAATTTGTGGAAAAAATATCAAATTAACCAACTTTGGCAATATAAACTATCATTGCTGATCTGTTGACTCCAATTTCGGATGGTCAAAGCTAAATATGACATTTTGCATCAACTGTATTTTTGTGGCTTCTTCGTGCAGGAATTACTGCAGGAGGAGACCCGCCAGAAGCTGAACCTGGGCAGTCGAGTGCGTCAACTGGAGGAGGAGAAGAACACTTTGCTAGAGCAGCAAGAGGAGGAAGAGGAGGCTCGTCACAACTTAGAGAAACAGCTGCAGACGGCCCAAGTTCAGGTATGATGTGGAGCTTATTTGCTTAAAGAAATTCCAACATGTGGTTATTGTGCATTCATAATGTTCTGCAAAAAAAAGCTTCTTGATACTAAGAAGAAGCTGGAGGAGGATGTGGGAGCCATGGAAGGCCTGGAAGAGTTGAAGCGAAAACTGCAGAAAGATGTGGAGCTGAGCAGCCAGCGTCTGGAGGAGAAAGCCATGGCGATGGACAAAATGGAGAAGACCAAAAACCGACTGCAACAAGAACTAGATGACCTGGCGGTGGATTTGGACCACCAGAGGCAGATCGTCTCCAACTTGGAAAAAAAGCAGAAGAAGTTTGACCAGGTTGCCATTATCACAATATTTTTCCATGGAATTGTCAACACTTCTGAATGTGACGACCTTGTTTGGCTTGATTCCAACAGATGCTGGCCGAGGAGAAAACCGTGTCGGCGAGATACGCCGAGGAGCGTGACCGTGCGGAGGCCGAAGCCAGGGAGAAGGACACTAAGGCCTTGTCCATGGCCAGAGCCCTGGAAGAGGCGCTGGAGGCCAAGGAGGAACTGGAGAGATTCAACAAGCAGCTGCGTGCAGAAATGGAGGACCTGATGAGCTCAAAGGATGATGTGGGGAAGAATGTAAGCCCCCCGACAAAAACGTCCATGTATCTAAAAAAAAAAAGAGCTAATTTCTTCTCTCCATTGTTTTTGTTTTTTTCCTCGCAGGTCCATGAGCTGGAAAAGTCCAAGCGTACGCTGGAGCAGCAAGTGGAGGAGATGCGGACTCAGCTGGAGGAGCTGGAGGATGAGCTGCAGGCCACCGAGGATGCCAAACTCCGTCTGGAGGTCAACATGCAGGCCATGAAGGCCCAGTTTGATCGAGATTTGCAGTCCAGAGATGAGCAGGGCGATGAGAAGAGGAAGCAGCTGGTCAAACAGGTGATCTGAGATTAGAAGGACCGTGAGAATTTCACTCATGTGATTTTACAACAAATCAGAGTCAGAATTGGGGTCAGAATCGCGGTCAGAATCACAGTGAGAATCACAGTCAGAATCATCTTAACTCATTCACTGCCAGACGCGTAACAATGTGTCCACTCCAGTGGCAGGGTTTTTGTCATTGTCACTTGAATTCCAGGAACCACAGAATATTCAGTTTTGGGACTACACATACATTCAATGCCGCGTTATAAACCTTACTTTCTTATTTCATCAGAAAAAAAGTGAGTTAATTCCTAAATGATATGGGTCTGGAATTATATGTGATTGAAATGAGGGTGGCTATCCAAAATAAAATGCAATACTGTACATTGGTTTATACAGGGCTTTGACAACAGCTGAAGCTGGAACAAAGCGATTACATGGAAAAAAAGGGAAATGCTGCCCCCTTGTGGAAAGGAAAACAAAACATTGCCAGAGGCCATCCAAGCATGAAAAAACTAAACCCGAACGTCTGTGTAAGCTCTCAGTCGTACAGGAGTGGTCCAACGATGTCTTTTTTTGAGAATTTGTTTAGTCTCCCCAATGTATTGCTCTTTACAATTTTCATTCTTACAATGTATTTAATCAACTACATGACTTTGTTTTTCATTTGGCAGCCTATCTTTTGGATGCACTAATTTTTGCCTTAAAGTGTTTATCGGTTTGAAATAAGTAGGAATTTTGTGTTGCCAAAGGATCTTTGTAGCTTTTCAGAAACTCCTGCAAAGTAAGGTAATGCTACTCCTCTCCATTTTGTATCTTCAGAATTTTTGGTTTCATTCCCTATTCTTTCTTTCTGACATTTGTTAACCACGGAGGGTACCCACAGTTTGTGAGTGCTCTCCTGATATGTTTTGACTCATTTTGTCGACCTTCAAACAAAGTAATGTAATTTAATCAATACATTGTAAGAAGGAAAATTGTAAAAAGCAATACATTGGGGTGACTAAACAAATTCAAGACAAACTTAAATACTTTATCAACATCGCAGGGATAATACTAGTGGTCCTCAATCGGCAGTACATATACACCTAAAAGCTAGCAACCACTCATTTGACGACAATGAGGTTAAAATCTTAGTGAAAGAACATAGATGGTTTGAAAGGGGAGTAAAAGAAGTGATTTTCATAAAACAGCTAAATCCTTCACTAAACCGATATGGTGGTGTGAGGTTCAATTTGGATAGTTCGTACAACAGCCTGCTGAGGCAACACAGGATTAGTAATGCTGATGAGGTGATACCAGTGCAAATAGGGCAATCAGGCCAGTCGTTAGTCAGGACAATAGGAGCAATCAGTGGAGCTGCAGGGAATAGTCCTCTGCTCCCCCCAACCTGAGAGAAGAGACCTATCATAGCAGAGTCTGCCACCGCCATGTCTGGACAGTAGGGATATATATAGGGCCGAAACTACCAGTAAGACTTTAGTTCGCTGAAGAAGCATCTTGGATAAAAAGCGAAACGTCCGACACCTTCAAAGAAGTACAGATGACGGCTGATGAAACCTTTTCATCAAGAAAACCCGAACAAATTCGGGAATGTCGCTCTACGTCATATTTTCAATTCCCGAATAAATTTGTGAATGGCACTCAATGAGTTAATTGGCCAAGTATGTAGAACGTACTAGGAATTATTTTTTTCCGTTAGAAAATTCTCTTATCGCTTTATTTTAAATCACTAATGTGATTAGATTGTTTTAAATGGATATGCATTTAAAATTGTGTTTCATGGCTATAAATCAATGGCTATTAAAATAATTGAAGAATCATCTTACAATTTAAAAAAAATAATTAGCACTTTCTTTTAAATCAGGTCGCTGATCAAGCAGGTTGGTCTTTATAATGTTCAGATTTTCCTTATGACCACGACGTGAGTTGACTGAGACGTGTTGCGAGCAGGTGCGTGAGATGGAGGCCGAATTGGAAGACGAAAGGAAGCAGAGGACGCTCGCAGTGGCCTCCAAAAAGAAGCTGGAGATGGACCTCAACGAGCTGGAGGGACAAATAGAAGCAGCCAACAAAGGCAGGGATGAAGCCATGAAGCAACTTAAGAAACTACAAGTACGCAAACCAGTCATCCACCTCTTTTACTTTGTCTCCATCTCACCATGTCCGCCCGCTTTTCTCAGGCGCAGATGAAAGACTATCAGAGGGAGCTGGAAGAGGCGCGGACCGCACGGGACGATATCTTTCTCCAGTCCAAAGAAAACGAAAAGAAACTCAAGAGCCTCGAAGCCGAAGTCTTACAGCTACAAGAGGACCACGCCGCCTCAGAGAGAGCTCGCCGCCACGCCGAACAGGAACGGGACGAACTGGCTGACGAAATCTCCAACAGTACTTCCGGAAAGTCCGTGCGCGCTCACCATCACTTTTCCGAAGGTTATTAAAAAAAAGGACAGACAAGAGTTGATTGATTTTAGCGCTTTTCTCAGATCTTTGCTGCTGGATGAAAAAAGGAGACTGGAGGCTCAAATCGCCCAGCTGGAGGAGGAACTGGAAGAGGAACAGGGCAACACGGAGCTGCTGAACGAGCGCTTCAGAAAGAGCACGCTGCAGGTAAATGAAATCAAATGGCCTCGTCACACGTCAAAAAGACTCTTCGTGTTTGAAAACGCAATTCCTACAGGTGGAGAGTATAACCGCGGAGCTGGCAGCGGAACGCGGTGCCTCACAAAAGAGCGAGAACGCCCGGCAACAGATGGAGCGTCAGAACAAGGTTACCGCCGACCTCTTCCAAACATTTCTTCCTTTTCTCGGCAATCCAGCAGATATTCAGACGCTCCCCGACTGACGAACATTCGAGTTACGTAAAACGGTGCATCCGAATATTTTTGCGGGTATGTCAAAAAATGTTCGGACAGAGATGCTGTAAGTTAGATTTTGTACTGCGCGCCTTTTTCCGGCCGAGCTCGCTTACGATTGGCTGCGTAGAGTATGTGGGCGGGGAGAAAATCCCTCTTCCCAATTGACGCTCAAGGAGGATCTTCTTCTTTTCCTTTCGGCTTTTCCCTTGAAGGGGTCGCCACAGCAAATCAGTGTCCTCCATCTTCAGAGGTTTGATTCGCATGTTTGTTTTGGCCAAGCTTTTACGTCGGATTCCCTTCCTGACACAACCCTCTGTATTTAAATGGTGTGTATGTCTCTCTCTGTCTCTCTGTCTGTCTCTCTCTGTCTCTGTGTGTGTGTGTGTGTGTGTGTGTGTGTGTGTGTGTGTGTGTGTGTGTGTGTGTGTGTGTGTGTGTGTGTGTGTGTGTGTGTGTGTGTGTGTGTATATATATATATGTATATATATATATATATATATATATATATATATATATATATATATATATATATATATATATATATATACACAGTAAAGTCTCGTTATATCGATATCGGTTATATCGATAGTACCGCTCATTACGATACTATTTCTATGAACGCAAGGAGAAAATTACACTCACGCAGGGTCGGATATATCGATAGTCCCGGTTATATCGATATTTTTTCGGACTCCCGAGAATATCGATATAGCGAGACTTTATTGTATATATATGTGTGTGTGTATGTATATATATATATAATATATATATATATATATGTACATGTGTGTGTGTGTGTGTGTGTATTTATGTATGTATGTATATATATATATATGTATGTATATATATATATATATATATATATATATATATGTATATGTATATATATATATATGTATGTATATGACAACCAATTAAAACCAATCTTCCTGTTCAAGCCTTTGTTCACAGTGTCCGACCGAACATCTCTGACAAGTGTTTGACTTAAACATACATTCCATACGAAATCTAGCACTGAAGCAATTTACAAACAAATTCACCTGACGAACGGCCGCTCGAAATGTATCTCGTTCGTAAGGTGGGGAGCGTCTGTACTTTGCATACACTCAGCGTCCAGTTCTAAAAAGTCCCATTTGTCCCCACAAAGGAGTTGAAAGCCAAGCTAGCGGAGCTGGAAGGCTCGGTCAAGTCCAAGTTTAAAGCTTCCATCACAGCGCTGGAAGCCAAAATCTTACAGCTGGAAGAGCAACTGGAGCAGGAGGCAAAGTCGGTGTTCTCAAAACACAGAAAGCCTAGATTTATTTCTCAACTTCTCAACCTTTTTGCTTGTCATCTTCAGAGAAAGAGCGGCGGCTAATAAGATAGTCCGACGCACGGAGAAGAAGCTGAAGGAGGTGATGATGCAGGTGGAGGACGAGCGGCGTCATGCCGACCAGTACAAAGAACAGGTGAGCGGAACCTCGCTCAGAGAAACCAAAAGCACTCGATTAGCGACTGATATCCGTCTGTCCATCCAGATGGACAAAGGCAACTCGCGTATGAAGCAGCTGAAGCGTCAGCTGGAGGAGGCGGAGGAGGAGGCCACCAAAGCGAACGCGTCGCGGAGGAAGCTGCAGAGGGAGCTGGATGACGCCAGTGAAGCCAGCGAGGGCCTTAGTCGCGAGATCAGCAGCCTCAAGAGCAGACTCAGGTCTGCTTAGTTCACATGACTTGACACAACATCCCAATGCTTCCCACAGGTCCTTAACTCATTCACTGCCAGACGATGTGCAGATGTCCGCTCCAGTGCCAGGGTTTTTGTCGTTCTCACTCAAATTGCAGGAGCCACAGAATATTGAGTTTTGGGACTACATAAATATTCAATGCAGCGTAAGAAACTTTAGACTCTCTTCTTTCATCAGAAAAAGGGAATTCCTAAGTTAAGTTGGTCTGGAGTTATCTTAGCTTGAAATGGGGGTGGCTGTACGGAATACAACACAATACAGATTGATTTGTATAGCGCTTTAACAACCGCTGAAGCTGTAACAAAGCGCTAACATGGGCAAAAGGCAAATGTTTCCCACTCGTGGATGGAAAAGCATTTCCAAAGGTCTGACCAGCGCTTTATCGGCACCCTCGCAAGAAAAAACAAGCCAACAATTGTTAATTCCTAATTTATATGGGTCTGGAGATATATGAGGTTGAAATGAGGGTGCTTGTCCAAAATACAATGCGACATAGATATTGGTTTATATGACGCTTAAACAACATATGAAGCTGGAACAAAGCACTAACATGGAAAAAAGCGAATTGCTGCCCCCTTGTGGAAAGGAAAAAAACAATGCCAGAGGCCATGAGATGAGAGAATGATTCTCTTCTCTCATCAGTAAAAAAAAGAGTTATTTCCTAATTTATATGGCTCTGGAGTTATCTGAGCTTGAAATGGGGGGCGGCTGTACAAAATACAATACATACATATTGATTTATATAGCGCTTTAACAACCAAAACCTGACCAAATTCGTGAATGGCGCTTCATGTCATGCTATTCAATTCCCGAATGAATTCGGGAATGGCAGTGAATGAAATTAAAAATGGCTAATTTAGCCCTCAAACCCCTTAAAGGACAACCGACGCCTCCGGACAAGTTGTGTCCATAATTTGTAAAATCACTTCAAATGACTTCGAATGAGCGTATTTTACAAAGATTCCACGGCATATAGCTATATTTTACATTTTAAGACACGCGCTGAATATTCAGGAAGTCTTGTTTTCGAGTTGATGACGATCCCCTACGTGACGTCACATTTGGAACGCCCCTGACCGAGAAAGTGACACACAATGCATTTTGCGGTACTTTGTTTGGTACTTTGTGTTGATCCATGTTGATGGCGAAATTAGAAGGAAAACATAAATAACGCGATGGTGAATTGTTGTGTGTTGCACCAACACCACTATTTGATATTCGCTGACACAAATTCCCAGCAGACAAATCAGCCCATTTCCAATGGAGCTTGGGCGCCATCTTGTGTATTTTCTGGGACGCTACATTGCTGTCATTGATGGCTCGAATTGATATGGGAGGACTCCTTTAATTGATGGCAAACATGCATGCTTTCCTCTTCAGAACTATTTGAATCATATTCACAACTGGATGAGTAACAAGAAAGCATCTTCTCCGAATCTGAACTCCGTGAGCCAATTGTTTTGTTTCTTGAGCAAGGCAAGACGACTTGGCGTGTCGTCACGAACTGGGGGCGGGACTTTCTGAAAATCTCCAGTTTCTAGCTGATTTGTGGCAGATTTTGGACACTTTAAGTCAGGGGTGTCAAAGTCATTTTTTGCTGCGGGCCACATTGTAGTTATGGTTTCCTCTCGAGGGCCGTTATGAATTTGGGGAAGCCATTAGAATGTTTAAATCCCTTCAAATATTACATATAGAGCCCACAGCAAATTAATGAATAACTCGTTTTCAAATCTGAAGTCAAGAATAATGACTTTTATTGTGGTTGACATCCAAAAATTTTGGCTCAGATTTTAGCAATCATCATGGAATTTAACAAGTTTGATTTGCTTTCGCGGGCCGAAAAAAATGATGCGGCGGGCCGGATTTGGCCCGCAGGCCTTGACTTTGACACCTGTGCTTAAAGTCATTTTGATTGGTGTTTTGCATTTGACTAAAAATATCAGCCTGCGTGTTTTGGGTATTTTAGATGCTATAAAACGTTTTTCTGATGTCAGTTAGGAAACAAAAAATGGTGTCGGTTGTCCTTTAAAGTTGCCATAAATAAAAATCAAGTGGACCCAGTGAAAACCCATCATCCTTTCAAAAGTTGTTGATTCTGAAATTCAAGCATTTCGCTTCATCGTGTGTGTCGCTCAGACGCGGCGGCCCCGTCGGCTTCTCCTCCTCTGGCCGTTCGGGCCACCACAACCCGAACGTGGACGGCGCCTCAGTGGATCGCTCTGACGACGACGCAGACAGCCGCACTGGCGACTTCAACGACATCGGCAACGTGGAGTGAAGGAATCAACGTTGACTTTGATTTGGGACTCAAAACAATGCAGCACAAATGTCCACCCAATACGACACACCACAGCGGTACCTTGACTTACAAGTGGGCCAAGTTCACACTTTTTGACTGTTGCGAGCAAAGCCTCGCAAGTAATGGGGGGAGAAAATCCACAAATAACCACCCCCTACCCCTCTAAAAAAAGCAGGATGATTTTGGCGAAGTACTTGTACACAATGAATTGTTATAATAAAGATTCTTCACTCACTTCTTCAACACAAACGTCACATTTGTCTCTTGAAAAAAAATGGCTAGACTGCTAGCCTACTAGCTTAACACGCTAGCACATATAAACAAATACGCGCACTGGCACTTTACGCACACGTTACTAAGTCTTCACGGGCTCACATGCTGGCTTTTTCGCAAATAATGAATAAACAATGAATTTAGTTCACAAGCTATTTGTGGCGGCACGGTGAAGGAAACAAAAAGCATATTTTCATTTTGGTTAATTTACAACAAAACGGGATGTCTCAATTCCATACAATTACGCACAATTCAACTTAACAACAACGCCACAATTCCAGCAGATGGCGCCAAAGTAACGAAAAAATTAGCGAACAACTGGAGGATAGTCCCCTGTAAAAAATAATAATCAAATACTGAACTATGAATACCTTTAGCAGCAGTTCACAGTACAAAGAAATAATGTTGTATTCCCCAAAAATACCTTAAAAATACTATTTGCATTTTCCATTTTGGGTGGTGGTATTTAGCCAAATTTCTTCACCTATGTTTTTACGTTACAGTGACTATTTTTCTTATTAAAATACAATTCTTGGAATTTGAATTCCTTAGCTGCTCGCATGACTAAAATAAGCTTTAAAGTCAAGGTACCGCTTTTTTATTCAATTATTCAGATGTTTGTTTGTTTTTTGCTCTTTTTTGGCAAATGGACATTCTGCCTTTATACTCTAACGCCATTTGTGGGTGTGGATAGAGTACGAAGTGCTTTTTTTGGGGGGGGGGGGCGTCTGACTCACACTTTACTTTCATTTATCAAATATGTCACAACAGAAAAAGTCGATTCGTGCACTTCCAAGGAACTGAAATGCAAAGCGGATGACGGCGCTGTGATGAAAACACAACGGACACCCTCCTCTGCCCCCACCACGTGACGTAGGAGCCGCATGGCGACATCAAAATGGAGGAAAGTATTGAGGATCGTTTTTTTTTTTCTTGCTTCTTTTTGCAATATTCATGTCAAACAAGACTGGAAGATCATGTAAAAACAAAACATTTATTTAGTCTAATGTGGAAAGTCGGTTGAGCATTGAACAGTTGAAATCCTCACACTCTCATAGGATTTTTTTTTTTTTTTTTATCCTGAATGGAGAAATGTTCTCTTTTATTTTGCGGTACAAGTGCACCAAAAATTGCCAGCGAGGACAACAAGCATCTTCGGAAAATGTTTCATGGGAGAATATCAAGTAGGGTTGAACATTTATGAAAAATAGTCTCACTCATTTTTTTTTTACCTCACCCACCCTCAATGTTGCAATTTGATGTTTGTGTTTTTTTCCAGGGACTTCTTTGCAAAGTATTTTTGAACAAATACCAGCATATATTCTTCTGTATTACAAACCATATCACATTTATTGTACATATTATTGAAAGGGGGAGTGGCGTAATAGGTTAGATTTATATCCAAATGAAGATGAATCAATAATCCAATACAACAGCCGATCGAGTTATTAATTAATGCAACACTTGCAGTCTTGTGAGCATTCATGTTAACTCATTCATTGCCATTCCCGAATTTATTTGGGAATTGAAAATATGACGTAGAGCACTATTCCCGAATTTGTTTGGGTTTTTGTTTTTTCATACTTGGGTGCCGATAAAACGCTGGCCGTGGCCTCTGCCAATGTTTTTACTTTTCCACAAGGAGCAGCATTTCCCTTTTTTCAATGGTTAGCGCTTTGTTCCAGCTTCATTTGTTGTGAAAGCGCTATATGAACCAATATGTATGTATTACATTGTATTTTCGACAGCTGCCCTCATTTCAAACTCATATAACTCCAGACCCATATAATTTAGGAATGAACTGTTTTTTTTCTCACAAAAAAAGAGAGTTTAAAGGACAACCAACACCATATTATTGTTTCCTAACTGACATCAGAAAAATGTTTTATAACATCTAAAATACCCAAAATATGCAGGCTGATATTTTTAATCAAACGCAAAACACCAATAAGAATGACTTAAAATTGCCCAAAACTGCCACTAATGAGCTAAAAACGGGACAGATTCAGAAAGTCCCGCCCCCAGTTCGTGACGTCTCGTCAGGAAACTCCTTCACAAACTGCCTTGCTCCAGAATCAAAACAATGGCTTCAGAGAGTTCAGATTCGGAAAAAGATCATTTCTTGTTTCTCATCCAGTTATGAATATGATACAAATAGCGGAAAGCATAAATGTTTGCGATCGATTAAAGAAGTCCTTCCGGATCAATTCGAGTCGTGTATGACGAAACTGGTGCAGGACACGACATGTGAAGCATATATGAAGCTCTGTGAATAAGCTATATAGCATCAACATCGGTGATATGTGGCATATAAGGACATAATAACAAATAATAAGCTACAAGACAACATCAATGCAGATTGTTTACTGGTTGTGCATGCAAAAAGTTGTTTACACTTTCAAGTTAAAGAATTACGAACTTACGTATGAATGACGGTGGTTATCCATCGCTAACTGCGGTTAGCTCCTCGTTCCAGCAGCTGAATGTTTGTCTGATCGGTTTGATTATGACGATTGCTCTCTTTCACCACTGGAAGCAACTTTTTACCCATTGTCAGGTTGAAAGGATGACAGCGGTTATCCAAGCGGGGATTCGCACACTCCGACGAGCTCCTCGGCTGTGAATTAGTTAATAACTTAACAAAATGTGATTAGACAAACATGGCGTGAAATAAATCCAAATTAATAACAAATCGGTCGTGTTCACATTTTCAATGTTTGAATGTGAAATTGAGTTTGTCAAGGCCTCATTTCGAGGAACGTGGCAGAAATGCTCAACCGGTTTTTCGTCATCTCATCAAAAGTGCACATCATCTCTTTGGTAACAAATGACAATAGTATGTTTCTTTAAAAGTGCCTTAGACACTAAATAAGAACATCAACGGACGTGGACTCTAAAAGCTCACCAAACACCTTTTTTTCCTCCTTTTTTGTTCCTTCTGCTTCGTATCTCAATGGTACACACGTGGTATGTGACGACGCGTTACCTCCATTTTGGTTCTCACCACACTTAACACTCATTCAGACTCCGTATGAAGAAGTTACGGGTTCTGATTGTACAGGATATTTTTCATTTGGTTGGAAGCTTTAACAGCCTCAAGTAGTTGATTCACATCCGGTTCTTAAAATTGCGATGGTAATGATTGTCATTCTTATTATTAAGCAGGCATTCCACTACAAATATTCTCAGTGTTATTTCTTTGTGTATCTGCATTTTTAGACAGTTTTTTTTTTCCAAGAAGGAAAATAAAGCATATTCATTGTAACATTTTCATTTGTTCTGTCCTTTATCCATCAATATTTTGGGGGGCATATTTGTTCCCACCAAGGAGAAGAAAAACTCGCTACTTCGCGGTTCACTTATCACGGGTTCAGTGTATCACTGTTTTTTTTTTTTTTTTTTTTTTTTTCGACCATGTGTAGCAAGTCAGTTTTAGCAAAAAAAAAAAACATGTATAGTACGCTGTTTTTAGCGTGGAAAAAAACAACCATGATTAGTCAGGCGTCAAAGCCAAAAAATTGACCATGTTTAGTAAACTGTTTTAAGGACGAAAAAAACTACCATGTATAGTAAGGCATTTTTAGCACGAAAAAATAACACCATCTATAGCAGAGGTCGGGAAACTTTTTGACAAAGAGAGCCATAAAAATAAAATATTTAGAAATGTTCTTCAGTGAGAGCTGCACACACTTTTCAACAAAATGTCAGAATGTATTACAGTAAAGTCTCGTTATATCGATATTCAAGGGAGTCCGAAAAAATATCGATATAACCGGGACTATCGATATATCAGACCCTGTTTGCATGTAATTTTCTCCGTGCGTGCATAGAAATAGTATCAATATAACCGGGACTATCAATATATCCGATATCGATATAACGAGACTTTACTGTATTTCAAATAACTTTGTGATAGTACTCACCATTAACATAAATGGTTTTCCATTCCTCATGATTGATAAAAATGTAGCCGAACAATGGCAACGAAAGTCAACTTGCTGGGTCCATACGCAAAGTTACTGCTAGCCAGCTTGCACACGGCTCATTGGCTTCCACACTTGCTTTCTGCTGTCTCTCGCAGAAGTATATTGATGCTAATGTTAGCATGGGGCTTGTCAAAGTGCCACTGACATTCGACTGTTTCATCGATGGTATTGTTTCATTGCAAATTAGAATCTGAAGCTTTTAACCCGACAAAGGCGAATCCTTCGGTCCATTCCAACCTCAAGTGTACGATACTCGTCGGGCTTATTTAAAAGGTGCGTTTACCTGTTTCAACATGAAAGGCCACCTCGGTCGGTATCATCCAATCAAAATCGCACTTTCCGCCAACTGTTGCCCAAACAGGAAATGAACAGCAAAAAAGCGTGAATATGTATTCAGTTTTATCGGCGAGCCAGATGCAATCATCAAAAGAGCCATATATGGCTTGCGAGCCATATGTTCCCCACCCCTTATGTATAGTAAAGCGTTTTTACCCAGAAAAAAAACACCATAAGGCCGAGAAAAAAACCACCACGTATCGTTTTAACCGTTTTTAGCCCCCCCCCCCCCCCCCCCCCAAAAAAAAAAAAAAAAAAAAAAAAAAAAAAAAACATGTATAGGAAGGTGTCTTTAGCAAGAAAAAAAAGACCATGTAGGCCGTTTTTAGCCGAAAAATACGACAATGTATTGTCAGGCATTTTTGCCCCCCCAAAAAACTGGCCATTTCCAGACGCTCCGCAGCTTCCGAACATTCAAGTTACGACAAACGGTACATACAAACATTTTTGCGTATACCGAATGTCGAAAAGTGTTTGCACAGAGATGCTGTAAGATTTTTTATTGTGCGGCTGTTTCCGACCGAGCTTGCTTGCAATTGGCTACGTACTGTTTCACACACACGCACGCACATTTAAGCCGACACGTCCAGCTCCAGGCCTGGAGGGCCACTGTCCTGCCCGTTTCCCATCTGACAACACACCTGATTCAGATGATCAGCTCATCAGCCAACTCTGAAGCAGCATCATAACGATCCTGATGATTTGAATCAGGTGCGTTGCTCCTTGGAGAGCTGGACAACAGGCAGGACAGCGGCCCTTGAGGACCGACTTTGGACACCCCTGCATTCGAGGTTTCAAGGCCTGGTGTTTACGCGACGGACACCAAGGCTGACCAATCAGCGCCCGGCTGCTGAAGTGTTGCCAACGAGTTCAGGCCCCAAAACGACGAGCTCGCTTACGATTGGCTGCGTAGAGTATGTGGGCGGGGAGGAAATCCCTCTACCCAGTTGACGCACCAGGAGTACGCGATGCGTAACAAAAAGTAATTTTATGCAGTACTGGCTTACTGAAGACCCAACTTGGGTCACCCAAGGATATAAGTCGTCTTACTAAAGTAGGTGTGAATTCATTTGACGACTACGAGAGCGTCTGTGTTTTATACTTCCCTGTTCAGTGTTTGACTTAAACATAAATTCCATACAAAACATAGCACTGAAACAATTTACAAATTCACCTTACGAACGACCGCTCGGAACGTATCATTTGTAAGGTGGGGAGCGTCTGTACAGTGTTGTTTTCAGCACGAAAAAAAAAACGATTAAGCATTTTTAGCAACAACAAAAAAACACACCATGTATAGAGCAGTTGCAATGTTTGTTTAGGTGGATAAACAGTCAACAAATATGACGCAAACAACTTACACGTGCACAGTTGGCGCAGACAAAACAAGCGAAGTTTTGGTTTAGGGTGTGTGCATGTGTGCAGTGTAGTCTTTTAGGGAAAAGTCCCTTTACCATCGAATAAAGAGCAATCCAAAGTCGTCATGGAAACCACCTGTTTTGTGTTTTAATTCCGTATTTGACACACAGGAGAAAGTCATTCCACTTAAAAGAAAAAAAAATGAATCCACCGAATCAGAGAAATGTCTCATTGTTTACACCTGACCACACTCTACCCCTCCTTCAGCCCCTCTCCCCATTTTATCCCCTTCACCCAAACAAAGTGTCAATCACCGCTGTGGGACACACACACACACACACACACACACACACACACACACACACACACACACACACACACACACACACACACACACACACACACACACACACACAATATGGACGAAAGAAGGAGAGCTGCTACAACAATCTTTGGCGTCATTCTCGGTGCAACCATGTCAGTCTTACGCACGTACACAGAGGGGATGGGGGGGTTCTATGGAGGTAATCAGTCATGTAAGCATTTAGGAAGGGGTGGGGTGTCACTTGTTACTTTTGCACATATATCCTGCATAGAACATTTTCTACCGGCTTCCAAACTAAGGCCTTAGTATGTGTTAACGTTGAAAAAAAAGTCATTCAAGTATGCTACAATCTTATCTCGAACTTCGCCCTGCTGCATTCTCATTTCAAGTCTTAAGCGCACCACGATAAAAAAGGTCCAGTGTGATGAAAGAGCACCCCAAAAAAAATAATAAAAGACAACAAAATGTCCTGTGCAACGTTCACTCCGTACTGTTGGGAGAATGTGGAATTAACAGTATATTGTTTGCTTATTTTTCCCTACGCATTAAACATTCATGTCTTTTCAACACACGCGCGCACACAGAGATCACGTCCCGTGTGTGAATTACAAATAATTTATCAATATTTATAATTTAAGCTACTACTTAACAGTCATCAGTGGGAGCGAGAAACAAGAAGAGGAAGTGGCCCGACAATAAAAAGGCTAAAAAAAGGACACGAAGAAAAAAAAAAAAAAAAGCATCAGATTTCTTTCAATGTAGTTTTGTTTTTTGTTGAGAACTCTGCCCCGGGCTGTTTCAATAGAAATCTTCATGTTCTCTCCTTCCACAGTGATCAAGGTCGCTTGATGTAAACATGTTGACCAAAGAAAACAAAACAAAAAAAAAAAACAATTAAAATAAGTCTTTTCACCCACTCTGTCTTGTTCTAGAAAGTTCATTTGTGTGCCAAAGTCCATCCGGGTCCACTTTTAAGAAAAAAAACAAAAACAAAAAAAGACAATAAGCTCCGCGGCGTCCCGTTGGTGCAATGGTCAGTCAATCAAAAGAGTCCAACGTTGTTACGATGGAGCAGATCTCAGTGGCTTGGCTTCCGCTTGTCTCCGCCCTGATTTTGGTTGGTGTCTGATGGAAGCAGAAGAGAGAGCAGTCATTTTTTTATATAGAATAGACAAAATAGAAGTGATCATATTTAACAGTTTCATGCTTCGTTGGCTGAACACAAGGCCCACAATGGAAGCATAGAAATCTGGGGTTAATATCAGGTGAACAGACACAGCCTGTTAAACTGTCATCTTCATGTAGGAGCTCTGGCCTTGGGTGGAATTTAGGACTTGGTAAACTCGTTCACAGGAAGAGCTCATTAGCCAGGTTACAAATCTATCAGATCATGGAAGGACAACCCATTAAAATGTCTATGTTCTGTTGGTTTATGGATGTTGGTGCTTGGGACGTCCGGGGGCGTGGTATTCAAATCAAGAAGACTATCTTTTACTCATGAATCACTTAAAGGACAACCGACGTCTCCGGACAAGTTGTGTCCATAATTTGTAAAATCGCTTCAAATGACTTCTACTGAGCGTATTTGACAAAGCTTCCACCGCATATTGCTATATGTTACGTTTTAAGACTTGCGCTGAATATTCCAGAAGTCTTGTTTTGAGTTGGTGACGAGTCCTCACCCTACATCACTGAAGGAACGCCCCTGACCGAGAAAGGACACATTGCAGCAGTCCTTTCATCACGTCAATGCATTTTGCGGTACTTTGTTTGGTCTGAAAACTTCGTGTTGATGGCGAAATTAGAAGGAAAACACATAAATAACGCCATGGTGAATCGTTGTACCAAGACTTCTATTTGATACTAGCTGACACAAATTCCCAGCAGACAATTTCCACAGAGCTTTATTGCCATCTTCTGCCTTTTTGGGGTACTGTGAGTACTAAAGCGGTTGTCACTACATTTCTCTCCAGATGCCTCAAAATGACCCGGAAAGACTATTTTAATGGATTGCAAACATGTATGCTTTCCTCTTCAGAACTATTTGAATCATATTCATAACTGGATGAGTAACAAGAAAGCATCTTCTCCGAATCTGAAGCCATTGTTTTGATTCTCCAGCAAGGCAAGACGTCTTGGGGTGACACCACGAACAAGGGGGTGGGACTTTCTGAAACTGGCCACTTCCGGTTTCAAATTGAAGTACTTTTTAGACACTTTAAGTCATTTTTATTGGTGTTTTGCATTTGACTAAAAATATCATACTGCGTGTTTTGGGTATTTTAGACGCTGTAAAACGTTTTTCTGTTGTCAGGAAACAAAAAAAGTGATGTCGGTTGTCCTTTAAGGGATAACCTAAAATACTGGTTGATATTTTTAGTCAAAGGCAAAACACCACTAAAAAATGACTTCAAGTGTCCAAAAACGACTTCAAAATGAACCCGGAAGTGGCCGGTTTCAGAAGGTCCCGCCCCCTTGTTTGTGACATCACTCCAGGTCGTCTTGTCTTGCTCTAGAATCAAAACAATGGTTTCACATTCGGAGAAGATGCTTTCTTGTTACTCATCCAGTTATGATTCAAATAGCTCTGAAGAGGAAAGCATACATGTTTGCAATCCATGAAAAAAGTCCTTCCGTATCATTTTGTGGCGTCTGGACTCCAATGTAGTGTCCCAGAAAATGCACAAGATGGCGCCCAAGCTCTGTTGGACATGGGCTCATTTGTCTGCTGGGAAATTGTGTCAACTAGTATCAAATAGTAGTCTTGGTGCAACACACAACGATTCACCATTGCGTTATTTATGTGTTTTCCTTCTAATTTCGCCATCAACACGAAGTTTTCAGACCAAACAAAGTACCCAAAATGCATTGTGTGTCGCTTTCTCGGTCAGGGGCGTTCCTTCGGTGACGTAATGTGAGGACTCGTCACCAACTCAAAAACAAAACTTCTAGAATATTCAGCGTGAGTCTTAAAACATAAAATATCGCTATACGCGGTGGAATGTTATTAAAATGCGCTCAGTAGAAGTCATTTGAAGTGATTTTACAAATTATGGACACAACTTGTCCCGAGGCGTCAGTTGTCCTTTAAATTTGCATATACGCTCAATAAATAGCTTGGCAGAGGGCTGCAGAAGTTGGTCATGAATGGCGGCAGTAAAAGACAATCTTACTGTGTTCGAGCCTTTGTTCACAGTTTCCGAACAAACATCTCTGACTTTTTTGTATTAAAAATCTGAATAAAAGATGACACTCTGTAAAACTTGGTTTACCTGAGAAAGCAAGCTGCAAGTGAGGAGGTAGAGTAGCCTGTGACCCGGACTGGAGACTCTTGTAAAGCTCTGTGCAGACACAAAATGGAGGATGAGGGGACAATAAATGTGTCTGTCCATCTATTTAACGGGATTAAGTTTTGTGAGTTAAATGCGATCATTTATGGCAGGGGTGTCAAAGTCATTTTTTGCCGCGGGCCACATTGTAGTTATGGTTTCCTCTCGAGGGCCGTTATGAATTTGGGGAAGCCATTAGAATGTTTAAATCCCTTCAAATATTACATAGAGAGCACACAGCAAATTAATGAATAACTCGTTTTCAAATCTGAAGTCAAGAATAATGACTTTTATTGTGGTTGACATCCAAAAATATGAAATTTTGGCTCAGATTTTAGCAATCGTCGTGGAATTTAACAAGTTGATTTGCTTTCGCGGGCCGAAAAAAATGATGTGGCGGGCCAGATTTGGCCCGCGGGCCTTGACTTTGACACCTGGGATTTATGGCATATTGTAGACGCAAGTCAAAGTCTATTAAGACCAAAAACTTCAGAATGGCACTCACCCAACAGGTCGCTCTGTGCTAGGGGGTATCCTGAGTTGGAGGCGGGGGCCGAGCCCATGCCGGTGTGGCCCGGGGCTCCGGGTGGGCTAAAGTTGAGGAGCGGGGGGAACTGGAAGGGCAGCGAGACGGGCACCAGGCCCCCGAGCATGCCGAAGCCCAGTGGCAGTGCGGAGGGGGTCCCCAGGAGGGGGCCGCCTGCCGCGGTGACCTGAAGGCAACAAAAAGGGGGAAAAAAACAATGTGGATGCCGCTTAACACTCGATGGGACACGAAGCGTTTTTGGGATATCATATTTATTACGATGAGTTATTATGATTCTTTAATATTTGGCATTAAAAACTTTGTTGCATGTTATGTTTTTGTTTGCAGTACAAAATCAGAATAAACTGAAAATGTGCACCCAAAGATAAAAACATTCATGACAATTAACCAATGATAGAACTCAAATATTGATGAAGTACATTAACTCATTCACTTCAAGGCGATGTGCAAAAATATGTCCACTCCAGTGCCAGGGTTGTTGTCATTTTCACTCAAATTGCAGGGCACACAACTGATTGAGTTTTAGGTCTACATAAACATTTAATGCAGCGGAAGAAGCCTAAAACTATCTTCTTTCATCTGAAAAAAAAAGAGTTAATTTTTACTTTATGTGACTTCCGGGTTGAATGGCGTGTGTGGCTGCCGCTTCTCACCCGCAAAAAGAAAAAAATCCTGTGGTTGTAAAGTGTCCCTGAGAGTTTTGATAAATGAAATGTATTATTATTATTGTAGTGATACCTTTTTGGTTTATGAACGTTACATTTATGAAAATTTTACCTTGGCATACGAACTATTTTTTGGGATACACACGGAGCTGCCACAATGAGTGATGTGTCGTTGGCGAACGAGCCGGTTCTCCTACCAAGAAAATGGCAGCTGACTGTTTTTGTCCTCTATTCCCCGCCCCCAGTCTTCAGTTAAAGCCACATGATTGGTCAAGAACGCAGCAGTGGGGGCGGGGGGAGCGGGGTTAAACATTAAAGAGACAAACAGACGAGAGAGAGAGAGCGAGAAAATGGATAGAAAACAGTGAAATTTGGACCCATTTCAACTTTGATAGTTCAAAAGCAGTGTAGACCGGAAGGTTAAATATCCCATCAATCAGGCTCCACAAATAACCCGCTCAAGCCATTTGTACACTTGATGCAAAAAGCTATCAACCCAGCGAAACAGAACACAACTGATGAGGAACTAGCTAAAATTATCACAGAGAAAGCACCTACAAGGGATCATTCCTCAAGATGGTGAAAGAAGCCCATGTTCCTCATCAAGTGTTTAATGCTGTGGAAACCGGACACTCCATTCCATCAAGCCATTAACGACCATCACAAAGGTAAATAAAATGACTTTATTGTACAGTACAGTTTATTTCTTTAATCGTAATACTATAGCACATTTATTATACATAAAATAAGGTATATTTTGTGTAGTTTTAAGGCTTAGAAAATTAGAAAGTAGAAAATTATGTTTTATGGGGACCTGGGAACGGATTATTCTCATTTTAATGGTTTCCGATGGGAAATTATTTTTGGGATACACGCTTTTCGCCTTAAACACTCTGTCTGGGAACCAATTAAGTTTGGAATCCAAGGTATCACTGTATATGGGTCTGGAGTTATCTGAGCTTGAAATGGGGGCGGCTGTACCAAATGCAATACGAGTATTGATTTATAGAGCACTTCAACAACAGCCGAAGCAGGAACAAAGTCTAGAAAAAATGGAAATGCCGCCCCCTTGTGTAAGTGAAAAAACATTGCCAGAGGTCTGACCAACGCTTTATCGGCAGTCCCAGCAAGCAAAACAAAAACCCAAACAAATTTGAGAATGGTGCTCCACGTCTTGTTAGTCAGAGTCGGGTTTTCACTAAATTTTTTGAAATGTGACATTTGGGCTAACGTGAGTGAACTTCACGTGACCGTCAGTCACGGTGTTAATCCAATCATGCGCGTCACTAATGAGATGACGAGGCATTTGGTTATAGTGATTGGCGGCGCCACGGGCTAAGACACCATATTTGAGAGGGCTTTCCCAATCTTGAACACAGCATGACGTCTTTACGCCACAATTAACTCATTCACTGCCACTCCCGAATGTATTCAGGGATTGAAAAACATGAGAGGGCAGCATTTGCCTTTTGTTGTACAGCCACCCCTATTTCGAGTTCAGATAACTCCAGACCCCTGTAACTTAGGAATGGACTCGTTTTTTCAGACGAAAGAAGAGTCTAAGGTTTCTTACGCTGCATTGAATGTTTAGGTCGTCCTAAAAGTCATTATTCTGTGGATCCTGCAATTCGAGTGAAAATGACAAAAACCCTGGCACGGGAGTGGACACATTTGTGCACGTCATCTGGTAGTGAATGAGTTGATAAACTTCATGGCTTTATAATTTTTTTTTACGTTTGAAATGTTGAATTTCTGGTCGGGGTGCCTTTTTTGTGTGAGCGCATTTTGAGCAAACCTGGCAACCCAAAACCGGCAGCAGTGCGGGAAAATTTTCAACGGGGATGGCAAAATGAATTTTTTGCACTCCTTTTTCTTTCCATATGGACCGTCGTCCTATGTGACTTGCTCCCACCTCGGATGAAAAACTTTGTTGTCGAAAGGATATTCTGTGGGTTACCTGCGAAAGGTGCGATGTGGTGGGGGGCGTGGCCAAAGATCCCGACGGCGCCCAACCGTTCCCCGCCTTCAAATGCTGCCCCGTTGCGCCCAGCAGTCGTTGCCTTTGGCTGTGATTGGCCGAGGGAGACGGCGGGGGCGTTTTGTTTGCGGGAGCGGCGGCCGAGGGGGTCTTGCTGTTGCCGGTGGATGCGTGGGTGCCGGCGTTGGTGGGGGGTTTGGGCCCCCCGGCGAAGGCGCCCGGCGTCTGCTTGCCCGTCGCCGCGCTCCCTTGAGCGCTACCCGTGATGCCGAAAGGCGGTCGGAAAGTTTTGGGGGAGTACTGGTGTTTGGGGGTGGCGTGGTGGGAGGGGGAGGAGGACGGCGAGGGGGACGAAGAGGACGAGGAGGAAGGCGGCGGGGTGGGGGGCGGCGGGCGAGGGGTCAACTTGATGATGGGGGACGAGTTGGTGCTGTGGGAGGCCTTGGTCAGCGTGGCCTGCATGGGCGTGATGAAGTTGGCCGGGGCCTGCTGGGGGCGGGCCTTGCTTTGGGCCGAGGGGGGGGGCTGGCACGCCGGCGACGGCGGGGCGGGGCGGGACGGCAGGCATGACGGCGAAGGCGACGCTGTCGCCGCGCCGGCGTTATTGCTCACGCTGCCCAATTTGGGCCCGCCCTTGAGCACGCTTTGCGGGACCCCCAACGTCGCCGCCGGGACGTTGGCCGAGGCCTTCTGATGATGGGGTGGCATCAGAGGCGAGGCCGTGGGAGGGGGGCGCTGCTTCGGCGGCGACGGCGACGGGTGCGGGTAAATCTTGCCGCCCACGATGGCGCTGGGCCTGTTGTTGGCGGTCGCCGCGGTAACATGTCTCTGGCCGGGGGGTCCCGTCGCCTTGGCCAGATTATAGCTACAATCCGCCGGCCGGCAAGGCGCCCTGGAAGTAGAGGAAGCCGCCGCCGCGCCGGCGCACGTGACTTGCGGGGGGTAATGCGGGGTGACGGGGGGAGGGGAGGAGGTGGGAATCTGCGGGGGAGGAGGCGACAGGGGGCTGTCGGCGGCGCCCAGGCCCTTGGCGGCGTTGCCCAGGAGGGCCAGCGCGTGCGAAATGGAGTCCAAAGATGGGGCGCTCAGATCCTCGTCCAGAGAGTCCGACAGACAGATCAGTTCCGATGGCGACGGCGGCGGGCGAGCCATAATCACGGAGGACGTGGACGAGGCGGCGGCGGTGGCGGGGCACGCGGCGGCTGGCGTGGACAGCGGAGCTTTGCGGATCCACGCGCCCTCCTCAACACACAAACGCACACGCGACACAAGTCAGACGGGCCAGTGAAGGCTCGGCCATTTCAATATTCAATCAATATTTCAACCTTGAGAACCGTCAACTCATTCGCTGCCAGACGATGTCCACAAATGTGTCCACTGCAGTGCCAGGGTTATTGTCATATTCACTCTGATTGCAGGAGCCACAGAATATTCAGTTTTAGGACTACATACGCATTCAATGCAGCGCAAGAAATCGTACTGTCTTCTTTCAATAGAAAAAAAGTTAACTCCTAAGTTATATGGGTCAGAAGTTATCTGAGCTTGAAATGGGGGCAGCTGTACAAAAGTCAATATAATACTTGCATGTTATTTTATTTGATTGTAAAATGTCCTTGGGTGCTTTGAAAGGCACTTGAAAATTATTATTTGGCTCTACAGTTATCTGCAATGGAAATGGGGCGTCTGTCCAAAAGGCAAATGCTGCCCCCTAGCGGGAGGGAGTGCGAAGATTGAATGACAGTCTTTGTGTTGTCAAATTATTTGTTTTTTTGGTTCTTTTTACTACAAGATGGCGCCGCAAGAGTGGCTGCCTTTACAGCAGCTCCTGTATTTTGTTTTTCTACTTCTTCCTTTCCTTTCCTCTTACTTTCATAACTTTGCTGCTGTGAAATGCTTTTCAATACCTGAATAAATTTGGGACTGGCAGTGAATGAGTCAAGTAGTTTTGTCAGTAGAGTTCTCGACTGATGTTCAATACAGTAAAACAAAATAATAATAATAACAAAAAATCACAGAAATGCAGTTTAAAATTTGCTCGAATGAAGCTCATTATTCACAAGTATGGCTGATACGTGCGACTGACCTTTGCTTTGACCTTGGGCCCGGGCACCATCCTCCTCTTGGCTCTGAATGGAAAACGAAAACAACTACATGTGACACTCTTTTCAAAATGTTCCGCATTATAAGGCAACTAATGACATATTTGAAAACTTTTCCCATATATAAGACGCACCGGATTACAATACAATACAATACAGATTGATTTATATTGCGCTTTAATAACAGCTGTAGTTGTAACAAAGCGCTGACATGGACAACTATCATATACAGGAAATAAAGCTTTTGAAATAAATGGTAGGCTTTTAGGTGCGCTTTTACGGTACTCGGGTACAGTTGACAAGGAGAAATAC